>NC_057732.1:56162724-56211685 GCF_004010195.1 Chiloscyllium plagiosum
CCCTCAGGGTTCTGGGGGGTGGAGATGGTGACAGTGGGATCTGTGGGGGGGGGGGGTGTGTCAGCAGAATGCAGGTGAGTGTGGTGTTGTTGGGGGCAGAAATGGTGGCAAACACGGCAGTGGGGGGGAGGTGGAAGTCACTGAGCATGTGGCATCAGCGATGATGTGAGGGGCGGAAGTGATGTCAGGTGTTGTGCATGAGGAATTCTGAGGGGCGGAAGTGGCTGTGGAAGCGGCCATGATGAGGGCGGAAGTGACATCATCCATCACTGTGGGGATGACAGCTGCACCAGCCGCATGGCTAGTGGCGTCCGAGCAGTTCCAGAGGCCGGGAGAATCTTCTGGAATGTTTGAGGAGCGCTGGTTATGGAGGTGGGTAGATAAAAGTTTGTTGTACTTACAGTTTTTGATGTTTAAGACAGAGTTGAAATACTGTTTGTTGAGAGTATGAATTCTCCTGAGAATATAGTACAGAGTGGGTTCTTTGCAGTTCTGAGAGATTGTGGCCCTCAGCTGAGGCAGGGCTGACTGTAGAGAGGTTAGGTGCCGGCGCATTGCTGCGAGCCTGGAGCGGTGGATCTTGAAGGAGAACCGTTGCTGGTGTTTTTGAATCTGTAGTCTGTACTGTTTGTCCTGTTCAGGTCCGAACTCTGCTGGTTTAAAGGTGGTCTGGAGTCCGTGTGGGATGAGTTGGTTACGGAGGCAGGCACTGAGGAAGCAAATGTGGCTGTAGTAGCGGGTTTGTTTTAGGACATGGTTGAAGAGCTTCAGGGCAGAGGAAATGACCTGGGAGTTGCAGTGGGAGAGGGCCTTCCTGAGATTCTTGTAGAGAGAGGAGGAAAACTTCTTCAAGATAGGCATTCTTGTGAGAGAATTCACAGTAGGGTTAAAATCAACTCGGTAAAAACAAGGGCTGCAGATGCTGGAAACCAGATTCTAAATTAGAGTGGTGCTGGAAAAGCACAGCAGATCAGGCAGCGTCCGAGGAGCAGGAAAATCGACGTTTCGGGCAAAAGCCCTTCATCAGGAATAGAGGCAGAGTGGAGAGATAAATGAGAGGGGGAGGTGGGGCGCGAGAAAGTTGCATAGAGTACAATAGGTGAGTGGGGGTGGGGATGGAGGGTGGGGGAAGGTAGCCAAAATCCACGTACTGTAGGTAGACCTGTTACGCCATAAGGGAAGGAATTCCAGGATTTTGACCCAGTGACATGGAGGAATGGCAATATATTTCCAAGCACTCACTATACTGACATAGAAATATATCACTTTATTGTCACTGAATCAAAATTGCAGAATCAGAGATGGGCACCTTTCACAAGCTCAGCTCCCAACCAGCAGTGTGCTTTGAAATCACTGGCATAATGTTTGATATTGTACACCACAATAATCCTACTTTTGCTGGTGAAATATTTTAACACTAAAGGAAAACTTTAACTTTGAAGTTCAAGTAAATGCCAACAGGAAGAGGCCATTCAATCTTAAGGCACGTTTTGCTCTCAATTATGTCATGATTGACCTGTCTTTCAACTCCACGTTCCATTCCATGTCCCTTAATATCTGGGGTTTACTTGCAGAAAAGTGAGAGGACAATATAAATAGAACATTCAGACACAAGTTATGTCCCTCAACACGAATGGTTTGAACAGTAAGCACTCTCCAAATTACTGATGGTTTCTAAAAAAAAATAGGAAAGTGAATCTGTTAAACCCAGCAATAACAGGCTGAGGATAATTTTAGAATACATTAAGGCAATAACAGAACTATAAATAAGATCATTTCGAATTGTGCTTTAATCTGATAATTTCAAAGTAAATTCCTTTGCTGTGTTAGTAACAAAAATGAAGAATGTTGTTAAAGATTCTTTCAGTTTGGGGCATTATTCTAGAACAATGGATCATTTGTGTGCTGCCTAATCTTCAAAGCAAGTCTCTGACCACACATTATACATTTAGGAATGAGAATTAATACTGTAACAGTCTCTATTCAAATGCAACAAGATCTGTACAATATCCAGGCTTGGGCTGACAAGTAGCTTAAAACATTCACGCCACACAAATGTCAAGCTGTGACCATCTCCAAAAAGAGACAATCTAACCACAGCCCCTTGACACTCACCATCACTGAATCCCCACTATCAACATCCTGCGGGTTACCATTGACCAGAAACTCAACAAGATTCACCACATACACACAGTGGCTAGAAGAACAGGTCTGGAATACTGCAGCGAGTAACTCACCTCCTGACTCCCAGAGCCTGCCCACCATCTACAAGGCACCAGTCAGAACTGTGATGGAATCGTCCCCACTTACCTGGATGACTGCAGCTCCAAAACCACTCAGGAAGCTTAACACCTTCCATGACAAAGCAACCTGCTTGATTGACACCGTATCCACAAGCATCCACTCCCTCCACCACTGATGCTCAGTAACAGCAGTATATACCATCTACAAGATGCACTGCAGAAATTTGCCAAGGTGCCTTTGATAGTACCTTCCAAGGCCTAGGCCACTTGCAAATACAAGAACAGGAGCATCAGACATATGGGAACACTACTCCCTGCAAGTTCCACTCCAAGCCACTTACTATTCTGACTTGGAAATATATCACCGTTCCTTCACTGTCTCAGAGTCAAAATCCTGGAATTCTCTCCCTAATGGTATTGTGAGTTAACCCACAGCACACAGACTGCAGCAGTTCAAGAAGGCAGCTCATCACCAACTTCTCAAGAGCAACATGACTTGCATGGTAGCACAGTGGTTAGCACTGTTGCCTCACAATGCCATGGACACAGGTTTGATTCCAGCCTTGGATGGATTCAACAAGTGAATTCACACCTTTGCCATAAAGAAGGATAAAGCACCTTAGATGAGCAATTGTAATGAGAGAATTCATTATACAGGAATGACAGGAATTGTGTTTTCCATGATTAATGAGGCATTCATAAAACTGCATTCTCAGAATTCACAGATTCCAAAGCTCCATAATGCTGTACACATTGTGAGAGAAGTTTCTTATGAGATAAAAATAATCTGCTCCTTATAACCAAAGGAGAGTTGTCATTGATTTGTGCATTCACTAAGTTCACATTTTCAGAGAAACCGACATGAGAAAGATCATGTGGAAACCTGGGGCTAATTTTATTTGAATAAAAATAATCAATGAGAGAGAGAGTGAGCAGCAGCTTTCTCCAGCTGTCAGTGCTCACTGATCAATTCCTCTCTCTGACTGCTCTGAGTAATCAGTTTACTTTAAATAGCATTTACACAGCACAGTGAGGAATTTATACAAAATTGAACCAGCGAATAAATAGTTGAAAGGAGGAAATTAAATTCAAAAATATAAATCATGAAATAAAAACATCCAGCTAGTGAGTAATATTTTATCTGTTAAAGCTGTTTAATATTATTTACGATAATGGTTGGAAAGTGTCCATTAGACTCAAAGAACCAATGTAGGCCATTCAACCCATTGCGACTATACTGACTCAGGTGCAATTCGCACACTGCCCTTCCCCTGCTCATTCCACACATCCCAATACACCCCACTTTTACAGATAATTCAAATATTGCTCACAAAACAAAGCTTTTCACTGTGCCTCAGTACACGTGACAATAAATTCAATTCAATTCAAAACTTTAAGACAATCTCTGCACCTCAGGAATGGTCAGCTGCTTGGATACAAAGGCAGAAATTGGTAGGATTTGCAATCAAAGGAAAGTAAGATCAAGTAGGGTTGGATGACTGGTGTTCCTCCTGATTCCATGATCATGGGATTACATGAACCTATTCTGTTTGAATAATCAACTCTCACTGGAATGTCTTTAATGTACTCCATTTTTTTGAAAATGAGTAATTTCCTCAGCACAAATGAATCAAATCTCCCCGACAATCTAAAGGTAAAACCTCATTACAATGAGACCTACAGAACTGAAGAATCCAAATCAAGCTCAGTGGGAGGAAGGGTTGGATATTAGTGAATATATATGTATCTCCAGATATCTGAAAAACACACAGAATCTCTACTCAAGGCTCCAAGAGATAAATGTGTTCCATGCTCTGATATTCTTGAGATTTCTGGTCTGGATTTTGTAACAATGATGGCCAGAGAAAGATGAGGGGAGTGGTGGAGGCAGTGGCTGTGGGGAGAAGTTGAGGGTTGGGCTGAGGGGAGGGAGTGAGGGGACAAGCAGAGGGAAGGGGACAAGGTGAGTGCAGTGGGAGAGGGCAAAAGGAGGGTGTAGTATGAGGGATGTGAACCTCACTGCCCCATACCTCCACCTCCTCCTCCTCCTGTCCCTCACTTCACTCCCACAACAAAGTAAGCAGATTCAGCCACTGAATCAAACTCCCCTCCCCTTCACTTCCTGCGCTCTCGCCCAATTATATCCCCTCCCATCCCATTCCATATTACTCACCTGTGGCCTGGGCCTCTCCATGACCCCAGGAGCCCAGGTGTTATTCCTGCAGCAGCCACTATCCTCTCCATGGCGCTGCTGAGTCCAAGAGCTGCTGGGTCCTGATTGGCTATCAGTTCTCATTGGATAAGAAAACCCTGGGATCTTGATGCTGGGGGAAGGGCCACTGTCTGATTGGCTTCAGGCTGGTGGTCCAGCCCTCAAAGCGGCAGCTTTCATCTCTCATTGGCCCTTGAGCCAGCAGACAAGACCCTGACACCCAATAAGGTTCAGTTGCAGTATGACCCTATTAAGGGCACATCTGACCTTTTTGTATATCTTTGTGTAGCCAATGACCTTCTTTGGAGAGATAGGTTACATCTGAAGAAATAGTTTCAGATCAACTCTGGAGAGAGGCCATCAGCCTTTACAAATTGTTAAAGGTTGACAGAAAGTACATGAATTTGAAAATTGCCAAAGGTCACTGTAATTGTCAAAAAACCTTGTCAAAATCAATTATCAGGTTATAGGTTACAATAGAAGTTATGAGGAATTGTGGGGGTTGGAGACAGTGCATGACATGGTAGAGGTTGGCAAAGATGAGACATAGAGAGTGTGTGGAAAAAGTGTGAGGCATGAGGGATGGAGAAGAGGGTTTATTCCTTTTAACAATAAATTGGGACACAGTATTGGAGCCCCAAGACAAACCTTTCATCCAGGTTTCTGCACCTCGAGTGCTGCTTACAAATTCTGAGATCTCCTACCCCAACCTCTAAGACAACTTAATCCCTCGTGTTCACATCCAGGAGTCAAAAACCAGAAGTCATGGTGGCACATTTTTAAAAGTCAGGTTCATGAAGCCATAAATTCTCTGGAGTTTTGAACATCAATCCAGGCCCTTTTTTAAATTTCATAATTAATATTTCTGACAAGTTGCATCTAAATTTGGAATAAAAGGCTCTGTTGTGGGTGGTACGGTGGCACAGTGGTTAGCACTGCTGCCTCACAGCGCCAGAGACCCGGGTTCAATTCCCGCCTCAGGCGACTGACTGTGTGGAGTTTGCACGTTCTCCCCGTGTCTGCGTGGGTTTCCTCCGGGTGCTCCGGTTTCCTCCCACAGTCCAAAGATGTGCGGGTCAGGTGAATTGGCCATGCTAAATTGCCTGTAGTGTTAGGTAAGGGGTAAATGTAGGGGTATGGGTGGGTGGCGGGTCGGTGTGGACTTGTTGGGCCGAAGGGCCTGTTTCCACACTGTAAGTAATCTAATCTAATCTAATCTATATTTTGCTGAATATTCCTTCGTACATTGTTAATCAAATAGATCAAGTCAAATGCGTGAGGTTAGCAGCATAGGGATCGGTGGATTGGTGACCAGAGACCAATTCTATTTCTCATTAAAATTCCCAGCACACCCATGTTTTCAGCAGGATGTTAAATCAATTTCTCATAGTGAGATTGTAGAGCAGGGAAGTAAATTTAACTTTCAGACCATCTCATCATGATGGTGAAGGAACTTAAGTTCAATCTATTCAAATAAATTTGGAATAAAAGGCTCTGTTGACCATGAAACTACTGGATTGTTGTGGAAATTTATCAAGATCACAAACAGCCTTTTTAGGTAGAAATCTGTTGCCTTATTAGTGTTGATCGAATTGTGATTCCAGACATAACAATCCAATTGACTTTCAACTTGTATCAAGTTATGACAAAGAAGTATAAAAAGAATAAAATTAGATTGACTACAGAGCTTGGACGGACATGTGGCATAATACCTAGCTCAGATCACCTGCAAACCCTGGATTAAGCAAAAAAAAAATCCATCAACAAATTACAAAATTTACAACAAGTGCATTATCAAATGAGAATGGACATTGGGACAGATGTTACATTATTTATTTTTCAAACACCGATGAATGATTGAATAATGGATAGTAGTACGTCAAGGATTGTCTACAGTTTCCCTAAGCATAACATCACATTTAATTCGGTATGATTTAAATCTATTGGAGATCCAAAAGCACAACCACAGCCTCCAAATATTTGCAACAATGAGGGAAGTACAGATTCCTGAAAATAATAGGACTTCCAAAAATCAGAAACACAGTGTAAAGGAAGAAAATTGCCCAACATCTCTGAGGATATGACCAACCATCCACTTAGAGAGTGTTTGATAACTTCAAAAATCCCACAGAGCCTGGCCAAACTGTATACTCTGAACAAACTGAACCTCTGCAAATGTTGGCCCAGACATTTCCCTTTGGGTTTAAAATCATAATTACATTAAATTAAAACATAAGATAATCTTAAAGATAAACAAATGATTCTCAATCATGTAGAACTTTTCACAACTTCAGAACAGAGTCTCTCAAAATGCTTTGCAGCCATAGCAGAACTTTTCCACCAGCCATCCTTAAAAGATAAAGATGTATATTCTTAATGCGAATTATAAATGACACCGCTTCAAAGCATTTAGTAAAACCTGTGCTGCCTTCTTTTTTGTAATTATATCATTGATCAATTGTGAAGGAAAGTTACAACCGGGCGGAATTTTCCACTCATAATGTGCCCTATCTGACCTCACCACGTTCCTGGAAATGTAGATGAATTCCAGTGGCAGTGCAGAGGTCTTTCCCAGCAGTAATCACTGCCAGATGTATAATATCATGGCTCCTGTTCAAATCTCGAAAATCTGCAGCCATCAGCCTCATTCTGGCAGTCCCTGTGAACACTAAACTTCACCCCATGGACCCGTCACATAATTTCCTGTTCCAACTGTGCATCTACTCCCTTTCAAAGGTACAAGGCAAGTTGGTTCTAAAATCCTTCCCTCAATTTCTCTAAAGTCTATCCTTGATACTTTCTAATCTACCAATGCAGGGATGTTATTACATCTAGAGCAGAAGGAACTTGAACTCAGGCCTTCTGGCTCAGAGTTAAGGCCACTACTACTGTACCGTAAGAGCCCCTCTAAAGCCTATTCTGTACTGAGAACAGATGAGCTTCCAACTTCTGAGAGGGTAGCAGCCACCTTTTCCTGTATCACACATCAATCAAGCGTCTCAGCTCTACAATTTCTCTTTAACATCTGCAAGTAATTCTGCAAAACTCCAAGCTATCAAACCAAACTTGTCATCCATAGATATTCACTCATGTGAATCACACTCTATTGAGACATCTTCATGGTCACAAGAGCAGTATATTTACTTATATATGACACACAGTGTATATATAAAACACAGTATAACACAGGATTGATTTACTTCAATAAAAAGTGCACGGTCCAGGTCAACAGCACAGCTTCAATTCACAGTGTGATGTAGACTGGAGACCTTCAGTCTGCTTGATGTAGACTGGGGACCTTTAGCCTGCCTGATGTAGACTGGGGACCATCAGTCTGTTTGATGTAGTCTGGGGACCATCAGTCTGCCTGATGTAGACTGAGGACCTTCAGTCTGCTTGATGTAGACTGGGGACCTTTAGCCTGCCTGATGTAGACTGGGGACCATCAGTCTGTTTGATGTAGTCTGGGGACCATCAGTCTGCCTGATGTAGACTGGGGACCTTCAGTCTGCTTGATGTAGACTGGGGACCTTTAGCCTGCCTGATGTAGACTGGGGACTATCAGTCTGTTTGATGTAGTCTGGGGACCATCAGTCTGCCTGATGTAGACTGGGGACCTTAAGCCTGCCTGATGTAGACTGGGGATCTTTAGCCTGCCTGATGTAAACTGGGGACCATCAGTCTGCCTGATATTGACTGGAGACCATCAGTCTGTCTGATGTAAACTGGGGACCATCAGTCTGTTTGATGTAGACTGGGGGACCATCAGTCTGTCTGATGTAGACTTGGGACCATCAGTCTGCCTGATGTAGACTGGGGACGATCAGTCTGCCTGATGTAGACTGGGGACCATCAGTCTGTCTGATGTAGACTGGTGACCTTTAGCCTGCCTAATGTAGACTGGGGACCATCAGTCTCTCTGATGTAGAGTGGAGACCTTTAGCCTGCCTGATGTAGAGTGGAGACCTTTAGCCTGCCTGATGTAGAGTGGAGACCTTTAGTCTGCCTGATGTAGACTGGGGACCATCAGTCTGTCTGATGTAGACTGGTGACCTTTAGCCTGCCTAATGTAGACTGGGGACCATCAGTCTGTCTGATGTAAACTGGGGACCATCAGTCTGTCTGATGTAAACTGGTGACCTTTAGCCTGCCTAATGTAGACTGGGGGCCATCAGTCTGCCTGATGTAAACTGGAGACCATCAGTCTGTCTGATGTAGACTGGAGACCTTTAGCCTGCCTAATGTAGACTGGGGACCATCAGTCTGCCTGATGTAAACTGGGGACAATCAGTCTGCTTGATGTAGACTGGGGACCATCAGTCTGCCTGATGTAAACTGGGAACTATCAGTCTGACTGATGCAGACTGGAGACCTTCAGTCCACTTGATATAGACTGGAAAGCTTCCTTGTCCCAAGGAATAAAAAGCAATGACCAAATCTCTCCTGACAAAAAACACTATCAAAAGTAAGATTCAACATGAAGCAGCTTTCAGGCAGGCCACAAATAACGTATTAATAACATATTTCAGGGTTTAGTTTGATGAAGAGTGGCTTGTTCAAACATGAGTCATTTTGACCTGTAATTTGTTTGAGAAAATCAAAGATTATTTAAACACGTGGTTTGTCTTGCACATTGTTAATTGTGTCCTCAAATTCTCTGACTCTGCTATGACTGATTATGTTGAATAATTTACTGCTAATTTCATCATTCTACCATCTTCCTGTTTTAATGATACGTATAGAGTAAATGGCACATAAGAAGTGATGTCAATGATTATGTCATGATCACATCTGACTCTGAGGAAGAGCCAATAGCTCAGAGCTCGTGTTCAGCTCAATTGCACATCAGTAATTCCATGGAAATAGAGAATTTCTTTAAATTGTCTGAATCCTCCAGTACCATCTCTTTTGTAGACTAGTAGACTCTAAACATCTGCCAAAATTCTACACAATTATAATAGAATATGGGACTTAGACCATTTATGTGAGTAGTCAGCCAGAAGATATACTGTATAGTGGAGCAAATACTAATCGGGCAAAGTTAGGTTATTCAGAGTTTTCAGCAAGATGATGAGGACTTCTTAATTTTCATTCCAAGGGAGATAATCTGTGCAAGAGTCAGCAGCATTCATAGTCTGGTCTAGAAGCAGCATCATGGGACTTTGAGGTCAGAAATGTAGAGGAACAGTCTATCAGTTATTTTCTTTTATTTTTGTTCTTATGGTTTGATATCCGCCAGGCCCACTCAGCTCCTGACCTCATTACAGCCTTGGTTCATTTATCGACAAAAAACGCTGGATTCCAGAGGGGATGGGAGAGTGACAGCCCTCAACATTAAGGAGCTCAATGGGATTCAATGGGAATCATGGTGAGAACTCTCCACTGGTTAGAGTCATACCTGGCACATAGGAAGGTGGTTGTGATTGTTGGAGATCAATCATCTCAGCTCCAGGAGATCTCTGCAGGAGATCCTCACGATAGTGTTGCAGGTCCAACCATTTTCAGCTGCTTCATCAGTGACCTTCCATCCATCATACATTCACTGATGGTTGATTGTGTACAATGTTCAGCACCATTCACAACTCCTCAGATACTGAAACAAGACTTGGAAAATATCCAGGTTTGGGCTGGCAGTGGCAAGTAACATTTGTACCAGGCAATGGCCATCTCCAATAAAGGAGAATCTAACCACCACTCCTTAACATTCAATGACATTACCATCACTGAATTTTCTACTACCAACATCCTGGAGGTTACCATTGACCATTGGTTATATGAGCAAGTCAGAGGCTAAAAATATAGCAGCAAGCCACTCACTTTGTCACTCCCCAAAGCCTGTCCACCATCTTTAAGGCAAAGGTCAGGAATGTGATGGAATACTCCCCATTTGCCTGGATGAGTGCAACTCCAATAACACTCAAGAAGCTTCACACCATCCAGGACAATGTAGCCCACTTGATTGATGCCACATCCACTCCCTCCAGCACCGATGCTCAGTAGCAGCAGTGTGCACTTATCTACAGTAAATTGATCACTTGTGTGAGGAAAATGCACATACAATCATCAAATTTGAAAAGGTTAAAAGTGGTGAAGATGAGTCTGCAGAGAGAATATAGGCATGTTGAGCAAATGGGAAGAGGAATATCATGTGGGAAGATGTGAGATTATACACTTTGGTAGGAAGAATAGGGGATTGATATGGAGTTATATATATTTATATGGAGAAAGACTGCAGAAAGCTACAGAAAAGAGAGATTTCGGAGTCCTCATTCATGAATCACAAAAAGCTAGCGTCCAAATTCAGGAGATAATAGTGAAGGCAAATGGAATATTGATGTTTATTTCAAAGGGAATGGAATATAAAAATTGAAAGTTATTTTCCAAATGTATACAAGGCATGAGTCAGTCCACAGCTGGAATACTGTGAACAATTTCGGATCCCTTGTCTAAAGAAAGATATATTGGCATTAGAGGCAGTTCGCAGGCTTCACTCAGCTGATACTGGTGTAAGAGACTATGAAGAGGATTTGAGTAATTTGGGTCTGTGGTCATTGGAGTTTAGAAGAAGGGGAAGCAACCTTATTAAAACATATAAGATTCTTAGAGGGTTTGAAAAGATAGAAGTGGAGGGGAGATATGGAGAGGCTGTTAGCCCGGTGAAGGAATCTATTTATTCCAAGTTGATGAATCAAAGTTTATTCAGATCACCAAAATTCTCCTCAAAATCTTTCATAGGTTTATGTCTTTGGGACAAGTGACTTATCTTTTGCATTCCCAATTTTTACACTTTTCAAATCCCTTCTCGGTTTAACCAGTTTTCGACAGAAATTAATGGTATTATGTGACAAAATTATTGGACTGCCCCATTAAGGGTTCAAGATTAGAAATGTTTATGACATTTCAATTTGAGATTTCATTTGAAAATGCCTTAATTTTTGCAACTCTACAATTAATGGGCAGTGCTTTTTATCAACATCTGGAAGTCTTACGAAAGCCCTAATAATTTCACATTATCACAACCTTCTGAACAACATATCGCAGCCTGAAATTATACTGAACCTCTTTGAGCAGTTTGTTCTCATTGTCATTCTTGTAATAAACCACTTGTCTCACCACAAGCAATTTGAAGATGGAAAGAGAACTGTTCAGTTCTATGCAAGAGCACTTCAGGAAACAAAAGCCCAACTTGACATTAATTCAAGCACTAAATTTACTGGGTCAAAGTGATTGAAGCCATAGTAAACTTCACCTGTGCCTTTACATTCAGTGCTGGGTATAAGCCATTTTCTTTACAGAATACTCTGGCCTTGGATAATGAAGAGATAATAATCAATATTGGGTATGTGAGTAAAAATATCATTTGAGCTGAAAGTGAAATGGGTGGATTTCTCAGCACACCACTGTTTCTTTTTATCTGAAACATCTTATTGTACTGTCTAAAAATGCTTTGACACCGCTAAATAATGTTGGATTTCCTGTGCCACAATGTTCTTTAGGATAGAATCACTCAGCCTTGGACTCTTTTGTTCCTTTTTAATGTATTCCATTAACAAAGAATTCTTTAAGTTAGGTTCATTATTAACCATTTCTATGATGACCATGAGTAAACATTTGTAATAGCTGCTTTATTTATGACTATTTCTCTGAAACAGAAAGGTCAGTCATTCCATTATCAACATGCGATTATTAAAATGATTAAGGGAGTTAGCCTCTTGTTTATCTGATGTTCTGAAATGAAGCATTTCTTCCCAGGTTCCAATCACATTAAGCTGCAGATGATTAAACATGCTCAGCATCAATATTAGGGAACCTTTTCAAGGCATGTCCAGTGCAGATCATGCCTCAATCACATTTCAGCTTCATTTTGAATTTTTTCTGATTGTCTCCAGTTCCAGATTCCAACTTCCTTTTAAGAACAAAACAAGAAATGAATGATCACCCATAAATCAAAAGAGGGGTTTTGCATATGTTGCGATTGCTGGATTTTAGCTATTGTTGGATAAGACCGTAAGAATAGGAAAATTGAAAATTATTTTTAGTACCTGGATTGGTGAGATCTCAGGATTCACTAACGTCCTTTAGGGAAGGAAATCTGCCATCTTTACCTGGTCTGGCCTACATGTGACTCTAGACCCACTGTCAATCAGTCATAGAATCCCTACAAAGTGGAAACAGATCATTTGACCCAACAAGTCCACACTGACCTGCCGAAGAGTAACCCATCCAGATCCATTCTCCGACTCTATTACTCTACATTTACCCCTGACTAATGTACCTAACCTAAACATCCCTGAACACTATTGTCAGTTTAGCATGGTTAGTTGATCAAACCTGCACATTTTTGGACTATAGGAGGAAACCAGAGCACCAGGAGGAAACCCACACAGAAACAGAGTGAATGTGCAAACTCCGCACAGACAGTTGCCTAAGGCTGGAATCAAACCTAGGTCCCTGGCACTGTGAGGCAGCAGTGCTAACCACTGAGCTACAGTATCACCCAAATGGGAGTTGACTTCTGTCTGCCTCAAAACTAGCCCAACAAGTTCAGGGGCAATTTGGAATGGCAACGGAGTGCTCGTCTAATTGTAAACAAGACAAACAGACTGTGAAAGAATTGAAAAAAGCTTTGAACAGATGTAAGTCCCATATCCAGCAAATGCTCCCCCAGTTTAATACAATCCTTGGCTGAATGGGGTGATTTTTTTTTGTTTGAAAGTAAGCTGAGTTAGTTGTATATTCCAGCATGCTAACTTCACTATCACTGGCAGTTTGTGGGTTTGTGGTTATAGCCAACAATGTACTCACAGTGGGAGGTCAGGATTATTGGAAATAACCTGAGCTGTTTCTGACTGTAACAGAATTGCATACTGCCTTGAGTGTCTAGCAATTCCAGACAGTATATTTAAGGCAAATCCAGTGTAATTTGGTTATAAATAGCCAGTGGCATAATTGCAATGAGATATTACTAGCAGTTAGAAGTTACTCTACTGAAGAAAACAACAGCACCATATGGCAGCTCAACCTATATGTGATGACTAGCTTTGAGATTAAAGGTTTACGTCTGACTGCTTTAGAATAGATGTGGGTGATTTTCATCAGCTTTGCTTGACTCTAACTGGATACAGTCAGAGGGAAAATGGCAAAACCGTTCTGAGTGGCCTGATTGCACTTCAATGTCATGTTCAATGGTGGAAAGACTTTTCAGTCTCAGAGTCTGTCCTTGCCAGACAGCAACAGTCAGATCTTCTCATAAAACCCTACTGCAGGTTTTACAGAAAAACTCATGTTAGTCAATGGAGGATTTATTCAGGAAAGTGGGCAGGAAAGGAACAAACGGAGAGACATTTGAAGGCGAATCCATTGGAGGTTTATCTTAGATCATTCCATTGCTTAGTGGAGTATCCTTGCAGCTGATGTCATTGACCTGCTCAAAACTGTTTTCTCAGGTTCTATCTCAGAAGAGGAGCACTTGTTGAGAAAACTATCACCGAGCCTGTGAAAGAGCTGTTTCATGTTCTTTTGCTCATTTTCTCGTGGAGTTTAAATATTGCTATAAATATTGATTGCCAAGTTAAACCTGTTAACACTTAACCACATCATTCAGAGAATTGTATATTTGAATATTTCATAATATTATGGTTTGCCAAAAATTTGACTTTACTAGAATTTAGTACTTTGTTGAATAAATACAGTGCAATCAGACAAATTTTATTATGGACGAGAGTGTATAAAACATATTCCTTGTAGCGAAGGGATATCATTCTCAAAACGTTCATTAAATGTCAATGAGACAAGAGGAATTTATTATGGCAGCACAAATCTGTGTAACATGATAAACATGTGACTCTAAGGTGACCTTTCTATAATGGAATTTTTGAAGAAGATCGATGGTCCTCTGATTTTATTTGACGATCATACCATTTATATTCTTTCAAAAGCTAACCATGGACAGCCACTCACTTTGAAACTGGACCTGACAGTTGCAATAAATAACAATGAAATTAAAGAATACTGATCATGTTAAAATCATAAACACATTTAATGGTTTTACCATCACTGTCTGGTATTCCCATTCATTTGACCTATTGCTTTCTAAAATATCTATTCTTCGAATCCCAAATGTTATGTCCCCAGATTATTTTCATCATAATAGTAAAAATGGATCATCAATTTTCGACTTCCATCAATAGCTTATAATACTTGAGCTATTTCATAGACTAAATAGGAATTAAAAAGTGAAAAAAAAAGAAACATAAACTTAAGAAAGCTGCTTTAATCACCTAATCGAAATGTCAATCTAAGTTCATGAAACCATCAATACATAAGACCTGGTCTGAGCTGAAATTAACACATCATGAAGATGACTAAAACCACTCACTCAGATCTGTATCACATGTTTGATATATATCTTTCTGAGGCTTCACATAGTGGAATGAGAGATTTGTCTGGAGATGATCCAGAGAAACAATTTAGCCAGACACAGGAATACAAATGTGAACGTGTATTTCAAACAAAAACATTTTGGGGGAAGAGAGAGAAAACCATCAGATTAATTGCTACACAGTAGCTTCTTCTATCATCTCAGAAGATAATGTACAATGAAAAACAATCAGAGAAACATCCAGTCCCTGAGAGTTCAAATTTCATAACCTATGAGGATACAAAACACAAATTAAATAAAACTGACACTTCAGGCCTTGTAAGGATTTTAAAATTTCATATTCTTGATTCCATTTCATACGAGATATTCTCTCTTTTTTTATACTTCATGCATATGTGTGTGTGTGCACAAATGTGCGTGTGTATATGATGTTATGTTTAATTATTCTCTTGGGATTAATTATCAACAATGTTTGTCTTTTTTTTTTAACTGACGGAAACACTCCAATTGACTCCTTCATTTGTGAACTAGTGAACTGCAATTTAATAGCAGAATAACAAATAAGCATTTGTACCTGACTTGGGCTGAGAAACGGTAAGTAACAATCCCATCAAACCAGTGTCAGCAAGGACTAATTCCAACAAAAAGCAATCTAACCGTCACCTTGGGCATTCAATAACATCACCATAATGGGATTCTGCTAATGCCAATGTTCTGGAAAGAGATACATAGGAATGCCACCACTTGAAAATTCCCCTCCAAGTCACTCCCCATCCTGGCTTGGAAATATATCATTGTTCCTTCAGTGTTATGAGATCAAATTCCTGGCATTCTCTCCTTAATAGCATTGTGTGTCTACCTACCTAACATATAGACTGCAGCAACTCAAGAAGGCAGCTCCTCACCACCTTCTCAAGGGAAATTATGGGGGGTTAGACAATGGCCCAGCTAACAACGGCCACTTGTTGCCAAGAGGAAGCGATCAGAGGAATACTTGTTTTTGCTTTCACTTGAACATTGGAGGCTGAAGGGCAACCTGACAGAAGTTTACAAAATTATGAAAGGCATAGATAGAATGGCTAATCAGAATCTTTTTTCCAAGTGTTGAAATGTCAATTAGTCAGCGACATAGGTTTAAGGTAAAAGGGGGTAAATTTAAAGGAGGTGTGAGAGGCAGGTATTTTACACAGAATGTGGTAAGTGCCTGGAATGCAGTGCCAGAGGAGGTAGTGGAAGAAGATACAATAGCAACGCTTAAGAGACATTGAGTCTTACAGTTTCTGACACTTCAGGTTGAATAGACAGGGAATAGAGGGATATGAGCTGAAAAATGTGTTGCTGGAAAAGCGCAGCAGGTCAGGCAGCATCCAAGGAGCAGGAGAGACGATGTTTCGGGCATAAGCCCTTCTTCAGGAATATGGACCACATAGAGGCCAAAGGTTCTTAGTTTAGAAAGTTATTGCATGTTTACGCAGACTTGGTGGGCTGAATAGCCTGTTTGATCTTTTAATATCAGGTTAGAGGTTTTGCTACATGACTGTCAGAGGCAGACAGCAGAGAGCAGAGATTGAGTGACTTTGTGAGCTACCACTCAGCTGTGGAATGGGTGGTTTCTAATCAAACAGGTGCATCCATCAACAATCTATAGATATTGGGAATTTAGTCCTGGCATGGTCAGAGGTGGAAAATCATTGGGACAGCCTTTAATGGAGTGGATTTAGGAACCTCTCCAAAAACTAGGGGCAGTGCATGGAAATGTTTGCTCAGAATTACTACTACTCAGGGAAACAGGGGTGTTAACCCATCAGGAGGGGAAATGTCCTCGATAGATGCTGTCATTTTGTGAATAGTGAAATAGATGATAAGGATAAAATATGAACATTCCTTTCTGCAAAGTATAACTTTACTTCAGAAAGAGAATAAGGTTTAGTCAATTGTGTACTTTTTGTGATTTGTCACAGTCATTCTTTCAGCTGGAAACTTAAAGTTTGTTTTTTTTAAATGTATTATTATTTTCTTTGCAAATATTGAGAACAGTTACTTTTTGAACATACACTGTTAGAGTCTGCAACTTCAAAACAGGTTTGTTAACATGATAACAGGTTAGTTATGTTAGTTAACATGGTGTCAAGTTAGTTTGCATGGTTACAGGATGAAAATGTGTTGCTGGAAAAGCGCAGCAGGTCAGGCAGCATCCAAGGAACAGGAGAATCGACGTTTCGGGCATAAGCCCTTCTTCAGGAATGGTTATAGGATGGTTAACTTGGTCCTGGAGTTGCCTTGTCTTTCTGTACAGGAATGATGGGACTTTTCTGTTTAAAAAGCACTCAATCAATTTACCCTCTGTCATTCTAAGTTCAAGAACTGGTCTGTAATCCATCCATAGTTACACTTTGATGTACTTTTATCTTTTGCTTTTCTCATCTCTCTTTGTGCTCGAAGGGAGAAGCAATGGGCAGAAATGCAGAAAAAAAATGAGTGGTTTTTTTGGGATGAAAACTACATTTGGACTGACTCCACCAATTCACAAATTGATCCAATAGCACTCATGACTTTTTTGTTAAAAGGCCATCTGTACAAGATTAAGTCCTCAGGTTACCATGGATTTATGTACGGCTCATCACGGTGTAGTTTTCATTTCTCCTTGAAGAGGTACATTTGTTAACTTCATCATCTCCATTTTCCATCTTTTCATGTTTGATGTCATCTGATCAGTTCAGTCAAACTTATGGGTGATATTTTTCACTGATTGATTTGACTACAACTAAGGTTCAGCATTTACTTTATTCAATCTAATTTTTCCCAGCAGATGGTATACAGACTGGAATTAATCATAATCTTCTGTTCTATGGAACAGCAAATTGCTCAGTTAGTCAATGAAATGGTTTATGAAGATTTTTTTGTTTTGGTCGGAGATTTCAGTCCAGTTTGAAAAAGGAAAGAAGCCCCAGCTTGGAAATAATGTCATCTTTAAATAGCCTTGTGATAAATGAATGCTTTGGCATTTTCACTGATCTAAGCCTCATGTTTTTTTTTACCACCTCAGCAACCTGCAGCACAGAAACATACAACTAGATGTCTTGTAGTTGCTTTTTGTTTCTTAAAAAAAAACACTCATAACTGCAAAATTCGGTTTGATAGCATTGGTTGTTCAATGGTATAAGTGACAGTTTGAAACTAAAATGCACTCACACTCGCATTTACTTTTGTGACATGGTCTTTACCAGATACCTCTTAGGAGAGGTCAATAATGTGGGCATCTGAGTCAGCAAATCATTCAAAATAGACAAAATCAGAAATTGCTGGAAAAGCACAGCAGGTCTGACAATATAATGCTCCAAGTCCAATGACTTTCTTCAGTGAATCAATCTGTCAGTCAGTGGGTAATGTTGATTTGATATGTACATTGCCTCCACAGCTAAGATTCTCTGTTAAACACAGAGCTAAAGATACATCCACGAGCTGGAAGGATTATCCTTTCAGCTCTTTTCAAAGAGACCACCAGCATCTTGTGGATTGGTTGCTAATTCATTTTTACCGGATGTGTTTGAGTTTGTGCTAGTGATTGCTAATTTGCAGAGTTGGTTAAAGTTATTGAGTGTGCTGCTGCACATGGAGAAGATATTGGTTTGGACTTTTGAGGATTTGGGTCAGAACCATTTCCTCCAATAGATGGATGTTGTTCATGTTGATGGGAGACTCTGGTCGGTGAGTAATTGGAGTCTGATAGAGCGAGGCCAGTGGCTCATCTGTAAAGATGTGACGTTTGAAGATGCAGTTCCTACCCTTGACCATTCATATGAGGTCTTTAGTTTCATTCCAGTCTGTACCAATGTCCTTGGGGTTTACTTTGACCACAATGGCCATCTGTTCCCACTGTTGATGCTGAAAATCTGAAATACATGCTGGACATTGTGAACAAGTGCACTAGCATCTGGCAAGAGAGAATTAGAGTTAATGGGTGGAATTTAGCCAATCCAGTTCATTTCAGTGTTTTGGATTCCACTTGTTTGACCTTCCTCCTATCTTTCTCTATCTAAATATCATCAATTTAAAACTTTATTTTCCTGCCCCTCAGTTGTTTATCCAGCTTCACCTCAAACTTCTCTATACCAATTACTCAATTATTTCCTGAAAATCTCTCTCATTGTCTTGCATACTGTATCTTAACCTTCCCTCAGGAGAACACCTTTACTAAGCCAATATGATGCCACTGTCTTTCAGATCAACATTTTGTACTGAGTGATACTGATTAGGGCCTGAATTATACACAGGACTTTTCTGTTATCATTGAGCAGTGTCAGGCAGGGATTGCTGAGACCAAATGGATAGAGGAACAGACGATATGTTGATTCAAGGATAATTGTGTGAGCACTTGACTGGGTGGATAGCTGAGGAACCTGTCATCAATGTGGTTGACATATTGAGAGTTGAAATAAAACTCTGACTAGAAAGGCAATGCTTAGATTCTGTCTGACCAATGTTTAATGTCTGGTTTAACATCTTCTTCTGATCTGGACAAAGACTCAGTAGTTATTACATTTAATTCTAGTACATTTATCATAAATGGTTGTTCTGTCTTAATGGTATTAAACTCTAAAGTTATGTTTGTGATGAAGGAATACTTCCTGAATATAATGTATTTTCATTTGTTGAAAGAGGTGACCGTCGTCATAATTACTACTGGAAGTTTTAGTTTTTATTTCAGAATTCAAATATTATTTTTATAAATGAACTGCCTCTTAGTCCCAACAATATATTGACAGAATTGATAGCCTCTGAAGAGTGAGAATTAATAATTGAGAATTAACCATTCATGTCTCTGACCTTTCATTAAATGCTTAATAGTGGATTCTGAATGATGGTTATAACTTCAAAGTGAGGAAAAGCTGTCAGTGTCAGGCAAATGTATTCCTTCAAAGGTTTGAAAGATGATCTGTAGATGTACAGAGTTCCTGGGACTTGGCTGTTATTCCTGCACTGTGTGAGATCACCAAGTCAAGGATTTTGAACTTGATTTGTTGGGAGCTGTAAAGACAATGAGAGTCAGCGAGTAAAGGGTTAACAAGGACATTAGTAGGGTTCTGGTACGTACCTGCTGATGTACCTACTGAGCAGTTCATCTTCATACACATCGTTAAAAATGCCACAACACCAGGTTATAGTCCAACAGGTTTATTTGGAAGCACTAAATTTTGAAGCACTGCTTCTTCATCAGGTGGTTGTGAATTATCTATAAATTCTGTGTCTTATGGCCCTACTTCATTGTTTAATATATTTCAACTGCATGACACTATAACCTTTTGCTATAAATTCTGTGTCTTATGGTCCTGCTCCACAACCACCTGATGAAGAAGCAGCGCTTTGAAAGCTGGTGTTACCAAATAAACCTGTTGGACTATAACTGGTGTTGTGTGATTTTTAACTTTGTGCACCCCAGTCCAACACTGGCTCCTCCAAACCTACATGACCTATGCTTTTGTGACAGTGCTGCCAAAGTTAACATATTAAATCAGAATAGAAATCTGTATCAAAGTTTGGCATTGTCCAAGGGTGACCACCTGACTGTAGGGAAAGTGAGAGGTTGCCACCATTGATGTGTATTGTCACTGGCTGTCTGATCAAATCCTGCCTACAACATTCCTGTTTATACGAAAGCTCCTCTACGTCACCAATAGCCAGCTCAGTCATTATGGCTCTTTAATCTTTTGAATGTAGATTTTATAACTTAATTTTGGTGCTGGACAATGGAAAAAAATTGGTTGCAACAAAATTTCTGCTTCAGGAAAAGGTGTGAAACAACATTGAGGACAAACTTTCAAGGAAGAAATGATGTCAGTTTTAGTTTAAACCAATTTGAGTTAATTTGGATGAAATCATAAAAATCACATTGACTTCATATTCAACTTGCATGAAGGTATTCTTCAATACTCGAACTGAAATAACTCGGTAGAAAGAAAAGATTTTTTGATTCAAAGTAGGGCAACCAATCTTGTTTAAGCACTCATCTGTGGAATAAGATATTTAAATAATATAAATTCTTCTGCTCTCCAAAATGTTTCATGAATAATAGATCAGAATTTATTAATATTGCAAACAATGACATTAATATTTGAAAATATTGGGCAAAGTTTTTACATCTAAATGTATTTGACATTCTCACTTATATCAAAAGTAATTTGTACATTTAATTAAATAATCTCATTGGCTGCTGTTTCAGCAATATGGGGGTAATACCTGATACTAGAAACAGTCAAGCTGTTAAGCTATCTCAAAACATACCAGAAGACCAACAAAGCTGCATCAAGCATCATTATGACCTGATTAAAGTTAGCTAAAATTTATATTCAAAAATTTTACAAAAGTCTTCTGAAACTTTATTCAGTCATCCACTTCCCTCCATTCCTTTCTGATTCTATTATCACTTTCCTTATCAAGTCTGGGAAGTTTTACTTTTGATTTGTGTCATTCTGACAGATATCATTCTTCAGTAGTTCATCGGTTGGAAAACATTTTGAGAACTCCAGTGGTCATGGAAAATGCTATATAAATGAATTTTGTCTTATTTTAAAGGTTTATCCTCACATAAAATAAAATGTGCAGCTGCCAACCAAAGGCATAAATGAACCACAGAATGACCCGCTAGGCATTTTTAAATATCCAAGGAAAACTATGAGTGTTCAGTTTCTTTCTGAACCCAGTTTGAAGACTGAGCTGGTTGATTTTTAATGTTGCAAATTGAATATTTTAATCCATCTCTGTGATCCCAAGACAGTTATTTAAATCACATACATTTGAAATGGTAAGGAGAAAGCATTTAATACTTTAAAGCATTTATTCCTGATACGTGTAACCCCTTGCGATCTGTGGTTTTCGTCGAATGAAATGTTCCTTTGTTTTTCTTCATCGCTACAGACCACATGGATTATATAACACCGAATTCAACCAAGCAAAACATTCCAGATTTACAACCCAAAAAGCTAATGTTCAATAATATATCTCAGCACATGGGCAGCAAGTAATGCCTTGCTATTGTACAAAATTCTTCAACACATTTTATTCGATAGATTTGTGAGGTGGAAATTAACGTTGGAATTTTCCCTCTGATTTATAATTCTGATTTTAACTACAATTAGTTCCTTCAACACTGCACACGACAAAATCAATATCACACTCAACTAAAGTCCTCTGTCCCTGCAGTGCAGTTCATTAAAATATCTGCCTATGGAATGGAGTTTTGCATTTGATATTTGTCATTTTATTAAGATGTCACTACCCCTTCCAACTTTATGTTTGCCTTCTCTATTCTATCATTCCCTTTCCATATAATAACCAACACTCCATCTGTGACCTGATGATGAAAATATAAAAGAAATACCTTTGAAGGCACCCTTTCCAGTAAAAAAAATGAAAATGTTGTAGATGTGGGAGACCTAAAATAAAACCAGGAAGTGCTGGAGAAACTCAGCAGATCTAGTAACATCATGAGACAGAAACAGAGTTAACATTTTGAGTTCAATGACACAGACTGGAGTTCAGGAAAAGAATCAGGCTGGACCATGAACTCTGTTTCTCCCTGCCCAGATGCTGCCTAATCTGCTGAGTCTCCAAAGCATTTTCTGTTTCTATTGAGTTACAAGCTTGTTTCTGCAGCACTGCCTCTAGCAGTCACCTCTCCTGACTTCTTGGGATTGCGCTGCACAGCAGTTGCTATGTTATGACAGTAGAATGCTGTACTCAAGCGGATCTCTTGCACGGACCTGAATGGACATAATTTCTGGTGTTTCACAGCTCAGGTAGTTGATGTCTTCTCAGGAACCCAGGTTGTGTGGCATCCTTGTGACACTGATGACTTATTCACGTGCCCAGGCTTTGACAGTTGCTTACTTGCCAACATGCTTCCTCGTCTCTGAGGCTGGTCTTGGAGGACTCACTGGCCCATCCAACGGCTTGGAAACGTGACTTCGTTACCACTGCCCACCAAACCACAAATACCTCCAGCATGAAATCTGCCACTGTTGGTTACTCCCTCATCTTCATTGTCATATTGTCCTTTGCAACAGTATTGTAGAGCACAACACTACTTTCAGAGACAGTAAAAGGAGCTGGTTAGCTACACCATGTGTGCTTCTGTAAACAATTCTGCAGTCTCCTCCAGCTCTGCTACCTTGCGGGGAAGCTAAAAGCAGGTTGGCAAAACAGGCAGCAGTGCATGTGTAGCAGGGAGAAACAGGCAGCAGTGTCAGTGAAACAGGGAGAAACAGGCAGCAGTGTCGGTGAAACAGGGAGAAATAAACATCAGTGTAGGTGAAACAGGGAGAAGCAGGAGGCAGTGTAGGTGTTATTTGGGAAACCGTGACAATCATTCAGATAAAGTGATTAAGCCAGTTTCATGCCTTGTCTACCTTGATCTGAACAGTTCATAAATCCTCGCTGCCAACCTCAAAAAAAGGGCTAACAAAGCACTTTCTACCTTTTACATATTAAATTTTCTCAACAATAATATAACTGTGGGCTAGAAAGAACAATTACTTATTTCTAAACCAGGCAAAACATGTTTTAAACACTATCTCTGCATGACAAAATGAAAGTGACTGTGTTCACACAAGAATTCAATTTTCATAAAGAATTGAGCTTTGGAATATCTTCACCCTGGTCACACCGTGACACTGTCTGATTGTTACTCATGTTAGTGAGATTGTGAAGCTTATTTTTTAGAGTAATGTTATCAGGAATGAATGTCAGTTCAGCAATTCTGGGCTACAAAATGAAATATTCATTTGTGAAGCCAAATGTGGAAAACCACAGGACTCTGTCACAACTACAGGGCACTCTAACATTCCTTGTAAAGCTATTTATTTTTTGAGATGTCATTGGAAGATAATAATATCCTTTTATATGTCAATAAGACAAACCTGCACATGAAATCAGCAACATTTTCAATTTTGGAATTCTAACACCTGTGCAAAAGCCAAAGAAAAGACCTTTGATTAAAGTACAATATTAAATGCTGTTGTGACAAATGCCCATCGTGATTTTCTAACAAAGAGTTTCAATCAGGCAGAAGGTTCCTTAGAGCATTTTGCTGACCCTCTGTTTGTCAGATTTGTACACTAATTGAATTCCGTGTAATCGCTGTACAAGCTTGCTGCATCAGCTAAAGCCCTGCTT
The DNA here is from genome assembly GCF_004010195.1 of Chiloscyllium plagiosum. Taxonomy (NCBI): domain Eukaryota; kingdom Metazoa; phylum Chordata; class Chondrichthyes; order Orectolobiformes; family Hemiscylliidae; genus Chiloscyllium; species Chiloscyllium plagiosum. The sequence continues at coordinate 56,186,732 of NC_057732.1, forward strand.
TCTTTCATCAACTCACTGTGCCTTTGTACAAGATTTCACTACACACTGATGTTTCCAAATTTATTTATTTTTTAATTCTGATCCAAAAGGCCAGCAATCGTTTTCGAAGCTCAGACCGGGCTTTTTCCCTGAGGACTAAATGTGTGATTTCTCAAAGATTCCAGGATTTACAAGAATTCAAGATTGAACATTCTTTACAGAAATTAAAATGGCTTGAGTTCAGGGGGCACCAGACGCACTGAACGTATTTCATTTTAAACAATCAGACCAGAGCAATGTCTTGCATTTTTTCCCATTTTCTATACTTTGCTCTGAGGGTGCTGTAGGTGTAGACAATGCTGTATTTAAACTATATTTGTCATGTAACAGTGACTTGTATATCTATACATTTGATATCTCAAACTGGAGCTCTGGTGTGACCAACAGCTTCATTTCCAACTCTTCCTGCGTTTTGTACTGGGTATTCCATCTGGATTATAAGCAGAACAAACTCATATCCATTCCACTGTGGATAGCTTCATAGTCAAACCCAGTCTCGTCCTCATCCCATGTCCATCCCATGTCCATCCTATATCCATCACATGTCCACCTTTCTGAAACAATGAGAAAGATGTTGTCCCTACCAGTTCCATTCTCAATTAAACTCAGTTCAACTTTCTCCAAAAGGTTGAAATGGAACAAGGAATCATCTATTGGAATCAGTCCATACCAGGTCAAGTGGAACATCGAGAAAACAATCCTCCAGGATAACTTTATCATGCTTTTAATATCTTCCAAAAGTACCCCACTTTGAAACATTTTGTATTGACATATTTCTGTTTTCCTCTCAATTTCATGCATTTATTCACATTTGAAAATTATCCAGTTTTTTTTTAAAGGATTGAAAAAATTTCACAAGTAATATTTATAAAAACTTCAGTAAAATGCAGAGATTGCCACCAAACAAAGTATCAGAATATTTTTAACAAGACAGCAGCTGATCTCAGTTGGGAGCCTTCACTCTCTGGAAATTAATTGAATTCCAACCTGATAGGGGAGATTATTATCCTTCTAACACATGAGGGGGAAGAGATGCTGAGGAGATTGATGTCACCAATTTCCTTCAGACTTCAGCACGAGTTAATGAGCTCAAATAAATCTTCATGTTTTTTCCAAATGGCAATAAATTCCAGACTCTATCAGAGAGAGACCATAACAACAGTGAATGTGGTGACTGGAAATACAATGTTCCCCTTTGTCAGGACAATTTACAATGTGGTATCAAATTATGTCATATCACTCGAATACACAGCAATATCAGGGAATTGTAAAATGTCAGGGATGGGCAACACCTCAAGGTTGGAGTCATTGCTGCAAGAAGATTTCTTCAGGGGAATCTTTCTGCAGCTGAGTTTATTTGGAGAATACATTTCTCCATCAGTTGGTGATTTGCAATGTGGTCATCCCTGTTGGGAAACCCCAGCAACCTGCTGAAATATCTCCAGCAATCCTTATTATGCTTGCAAGGTACAGCAATAAAAGTTATGTTTGCACAACATTGTTAACTCAGTGAAACACCCCAGGCCTCTGACAGTAACATCACCAAACAAAATATGTGCAGGGCTACAAAAGGGGATCCTGAGTCTGATGAACAAAACCTTGTTTAATGATGTGAGTCCCTACAGCATCTGAAACAAGGAGGGAGGTGTAAGAGAAGAGAATGATCAAACATAAAAGCCCTGGTATAAAAGGAACAAGTCCTCTAGAAACTTAGCATGTCTGTGAAGCCTTAACTCTGTTTCTTTCCCACCAAAGCTGCCAGGCCTGTTGAGTTTCTGCAGCACTTGGCTTTGCTTCGTATTTGAGTTCTTCAGCATCTGCAATGTTTTACTCTGAGTACAGCCCTTACAGCTAACAGCACCATTGCCATGGATGGAATAATTCAAATAGGAGAGGTTTTGATTTGGAAGTGCCGGTGTTAGACTGGGGTGTACAAAGATAAAAATCACACAATACCAAATTAGAGTCCAAGAGATTTATTTGGAAGCACTAGCTTTCAGAGCTCTGCTCCTTCATCAGGTAGTTGTGGAGATTAAGATTTAAAGACACAGATTTTGTAGCAAAACATTTACAGTGTGATGTAACTGAAATTATATATTGGATTGTTTGTTCAGTCTCTCATCTTTTAGAATGACCATGTTGGTTTCAGTTCTTTCATATGTAAATCGCAAAGCTTTTTCTAAAAGTTACATTCTCAAGTGAATAGGAGGACTTTAAGTGAATTAACCAGAATTGCAAAGGGCAGGAAACTCATTGCTATTGGCTTACTGTTGCTGGGAGAAAGGGAAATATATTCTAATGTAGCTACTTGAGAGATGGTGTAGCTGGAAGAGCCCCAGAATTTGGAATGGGTCCTTGGAGTTGCTGCTGGCAGAGATGAGATGCGAAGGCTGGGGAGACCAACTGATTGTTGAATAACCACAATCCGCACAAGGAAAGCTCCATTTAATATTCTTGGCTGTTCCGCACTTTCCTCTACCCTTCCCTTTTGCACTGTGATACCTAACTGCAGGCACAGAAAAGTCATGACTAATCTAGACTGTCCAACCTAGATGCTTCCCTACCTTTCACTGCCTCCTCATCATAACATCAAACTGAAGGCATTCCCCATGAGGAATTCATGTTGATCTCTGATTTATATAAAATTGGCCAATGTTACATCTGCTTTTTATTAATGCTTGTTGAATAAAGAATGTTGGCTGGGATACAGTGAGATTTTGACCTTTTCTCAATAATGCCCTTGGTTTTTCACAAACCATAAAATCAGGGCCCCTCGGTTTTGCCCACTAAAACATCTGGAAAATGGCCCCTATGGAAAATCTGCCGTTGTTAAAGTGTCGGCCTAAATTCTGGTTCTGGAAGACACAACTTCTGTCAACCCAACTACACTGGTGCCTTAAGCAGAGGTTGTAATGTCGAACCTATATCTGTAATTACTGTATTACGTTCACTTCAAGTTTGTCAAAACCTGAGGTAGTTTTTAAAGAGAGTAATTTTAGTCTGTGGTTTGTTTTCCTGATCTTCTGCAATTCTACAAAATATTAGAAATTGTGTTTCCATCCAGTTTTGAAAATCAGAATGAAGTTACAGAGCTGTGTCAACAATTACTTTTTTTAAACTGAATTTTACCAATAAGCAGACACACCAAAGGGATTCAGAAAAGATTCAGAAGGGATTCAGAAGGGATTCTGAAAGGAGACCTTTGGGCTTGTGGAAAGACAAGGAAAATATCACAACAATCATGCCTTATCTTTATCCAATCAGAGAGCCAGGAATCAAGGTTGCTGGGCAGTAATCCCTGATTGAAGATAACGCATTTCCATTGTGTACAATTCTAATCATGTTATCATCTTTCAACTGACAAATTTTAAAGGTTTTTGTGGTGCAGTGGGAATGGCCCTACCTCTGAGCCAGGAGGCTAAGCTTGCAGTCCTACCTGCTCCAGAGGGGTGTCATAGTATATCCAATCAGGTCAATCAAAAATATCTCATCCTCTTGTGGTGCACAGTATAGGGACTCTTGTGATTCAGTGGTAGCGTCTGTACCTCAGCGCCAGGAGGCTCAGGTTCAAGTCCCACCTATTCCCAAGGTGTGTCACAGAGTATCTTTAACAGATTGATTAGAAACTACTTAGATTCAAAGAGATGTACAGCACAGAAACAGACCCTTCTAGAGTGTAGGTTTGCTCGCTGAGCTGTAGGTTTGATATCCAGACGTTTCATTACCTGGCTAGGTAACATCATCAGTGGCGACCTCCAAGTGAAGCGAGGCTGTTGTCTCCTGCTTTCTATTTATATGTTTGTCCTGGATGGGGTTCCTGGGGTTTGTGGTGATGTCATTTCCTGTTCATTTTCTGAGGGGTTGATAGATGGCATCTAGATCTATGTGTTTGTTTATGGCGTTGTGGTTGGAGTGCCAGACCTCTAGGAATTCTCTGGCATGTCTTTGCTTAGCCTGTCCCAGGATAGATGTGTTGTCCCAGTTGAAATGTTGGTTTTTCTCATCCGTGTGTAGGGCTACGAGGGAGAGAGGGTCGTGTCTTTTTGTGGCTAGCTGGTGTTCATGTATCCTGGTGGCTAACTTTCTTCCTGTTTGTCTTACGTAGGGTTTGTGGCAGTCCTTGCATGGAATTTTGTAGATGACATTGGTTTTGTCCATGGGTTGTACTGGGTCTTTTAAGTTTGTTAGTTTTTGTTTGAGAGTGTTGGTGGGTTTGTGTGCTACAAGGATTTCGAGGGGTCTTAGTAGTCTGGCTGTCATTTCTGAGACTTCTGAGACCCTTCTGTCCAACCCGTCCATGCCGACCAGATATCCCAACCTAATCCGGTCTTACCTATCAGCATCCGACCCATATCCCTCCAACCCTTCCTATTCATATACCCATCCAGATGCCTTTTAAATGCTGCAATTGTACCAACCTCAACCACATCCTCTGGCAACTCATTCCATACATACACCACTCTCTGCATGAAAAAATTGCCCCTTAGGTCTCTTTTAAATCTTTCCCCTCTCACCCTAAACCTATGCCCTCTAGTTCTGGACTCCCCCACCCTAGGGAAAAGACTTTGTTTATTTATCTGATCCATGCCCCTCATGATTTTATAAACATCTATAAGGTCACCCCTCAGCCTCCGACACTCCAGGGAAAACAGCCCCAGCCTGTTCAGCTTCTCCCTAGAGCTCAGATCCTCCAACCCTGGCAACATCCTTGTAAATCTTTTCTCTACCCTTTCAAATTTCACAACATCTTTCCGATAGGAAGGAGACCAGAATTGCACGCAATATTCCAAAAGTGGCCTAACCAAAGTCCTGTACAGCCGCAACATGACGTCCCAACTCCTGTACTCAATACTCTGACCAATAAAGGAAAGCATACCAAACGCCTTCTTCACTATCCTATCGACCTGCGACTCCACTTTCAAGGAGCTATGTGACAGCCGCCAACAAAAGGTTCCTTTGATTTCTCTGTCGATTTCCATGATACATTTCTAGCTAATGAGACACTTTCTATCCAGGATCAGTGAGCTCTGTGAGAGAACAAGGCATAATGAGGCTCTTCAAACAATCTGATTGAGAAACTGCACCAGAAAATACCAAACTGTAGTTTCATGGCCTTCCTCTGCCCCTGTTATTGGTGGGTGATTCCATCGAGCAGGAGAGTTACAGTGATTCTCCCATTTAACAGATGCATGCACAGGCAGGAAATAAAGGGATTCAGATTCTGCAGAGGAAAAATGTTTTTAGTTTCGGAAAGCTTCATGTTGGCATAGGGTTGGTGGGCCAAAGGGCCTTTTCCTGTGCTACAGAAACAGGCCCTTCGGTCCAACCAGCCCATGCCGACCATAATCCCAAACTAAACGAGTTCCACCTGCCTGCTCCTGGCCCATATCCCAACCTTTCCTGTTCAGGTATTTATCCAAATGTCTTTTAAACTTTGTAATTATACCCAAATCCACCAATTCTTCAAAATGCTCATTCCAAAGGCAAACCAACCTTGGTCTAAAACCTTTGCTGCTCATGTCCTTTTTAAATCTCTCTCCTCTCATCTTAAAAATGTGCCCCCCAAGTCTTGAAATCCTCCATCCTTGGAAAAAGACACCCATTTTAACTCTATCTATATCCCTCAGTATTTTATAAACTTCAATAAGGTCACCTCTCACCCTCCTACATTGCAGTGAAAAAACCTGCAACCCACCTCACCTTTCTTTATTAACTCAAACCTTCCATACCCACCAACATCCTGGTAAATCTCTTCTGCACCCTCTCCAGTTTAATAATATCCTTCCTATAATTGGTCAGCCAGACCTGGACACAGTATTCCAAAAGAGGCCTCACCAATGTCTTGTACTACCTCATCATGACGTCTCAACTCCAATACTCAAAGCGTTGAACAGCCGAGGCAAACGTGCCAAATGTTTCTTTAACCACTGTGCGACACAAACTTTAAAGAATTGTGTACCTGAATGCCTGGCTCCCTCTGTACTGCAACACTAAGCAGGACCCTACCATTAATTGCATATGTCCTACCCCTGTTTGATGGATCAAAATGCAATACCTCGCATTTATCGCTGAACTCCATCTGCCATTTTTCAGCCCATTGACCCTTTGCCCTTAAGTCAGAACAGCAAAGGCTTAAGGATATGTTCCCATCTGTACAATATTATGGAGGCCTTTCAGAGAGACCCACAAAAAAAAGGGAGGTTATAGGGAGAGGTTGGTCAGGATAGGACTGTATTCTTTGGAATGTAGGAGAATGAGGAGTAACCTTATTGAGGTGTATAAAATCATGAGGGGCATTGACAGGATGAATGCAGATAGTTATTTTCCTAGGAACGGAGTATTGAAAACTAGAGGGCATCAGTTTAAGGTGAGAGGGGAAAGTTTTAGGAGGACCTGAGGGGCAACGTCTTCACACAGAGACGAGTGCACATATGGAACGGGCTGCCAGAGAAAGTGGTTGAGGCAGGTACAATAGCAACGTTTAGAAAACATTTGGATAGGTACATGGATGGGAAGGGTTCAGAAGGATATGGACCAAATGCAGGAAATTGGAATGAGCTGAGTGGGCACCATGGTCAGTATCGATCAGTTTGGGCCAACACCCTGTGTCCATACTCTATTACTCTATGACTCTGTGATTAAAATGGGAGAAGTTTGCCATTTGCTGTCTCAGGCCTGAATTCTGTTTGACACATTCTGCTCTATCCCCACAATCCCTTGATTCCCACTCACGCTAAGAAGCTATCTACCTCTGTCCAAAAAATATTATGTAATCTACCCCCCTCAACCACCACCACTATCCGGTAAGATGGCAGCAGAGTGGGACCCTTCACACGGAGTTCCTCTGCTACGCCTGCTCTTTCTCTGTGTTTTCTTTTCTCATTTTAACATATCCTGGAGAAGCCTTCAGGGAAACCGATCCAGAGCAGCATGAGGGAAAACAAACACCAGAGCAGAGTGAGGGGGAGATGTGTCCCGGAGCAGAGTGAGGGGGAGATGGGTCCCGGAGCAGAGTGAGGGGGAGATGTGTCCCAGAGCAGAGTGAGGGGGAGATGGGTCCCGGAGCAGAGTGAGGGGGAGATGTGTCCCGGAGCAGAGTGAGGGGGAGATGTGTCCCGGAGCAGAGTGAGTGGGAGACGGGTCCCGGAGCAGAGTGAGGGGGAATGTGTCCCCGAGCAGAGTGAGGGGGAGATGGGTCCCGGAGCAGAGTGAGGGGGAGATGTGTCCCGGAGCAGAGTGAGGGGGAGATGTGTCCCGGAGCAGAGTGAGTGGGAGACGGGTCCCGGAGCAGAGTGAGGGGGAGACGGGTCCCGGAGCAGAGTGAGGGGGAGACGGGTCCCGGAGCAGAGTGAGGGGGAGACGTGTCCCGGAGCAGAGTGAGGGGGAGACGTGTCCCGGAGCAGAGTGAGGGGGAAATGGGTCCCGGAGCAGAGTGGGGGGGAAATGGATCCCAGAGCATAGTGAGGGGGAAATGGGTCCCACAACAGAGTGAGGGGGAAATGGGTCCCACAACAGAGTGAGGGGGAAATGGGTCCCACAACAGAGTGAGGGGGAAATGGGTCCCACAACAGAGTGAGGGGGAAATGGGTCCCACAACAGAGTGAGGGGGAAATGGGTCCCACAACAGAGTGAGGGGGAAATGGGTCCCACAACAGAGTGAGGGGGAAATGGGTCCCACAACAGAGTGAGGGGGAAATGGGTCCCACAACAGAGTGAGGGGGAAATGGGTCCCACAACAGAGTGAGGGGGAAATGGGTCCCACAACAGAGTGAGGGGGAAATGGGTCCCACAACAGAGTGAGGGGGAAATGGGTCCCACAACAGAGTGAGGGGGAAATGGGTCCCACAACAGAGTGAGGGGGAAATGGGTCCCACAACAGAGTGAGGGGGAAATGGGTCCCACAACAGAGTGAGGGGGAAATGGGTCCCACAACAGAGTGAGGGGGAAATGGGTCCCACAACAGAGTGAGGGGGAAATGGGTCCCACAACAGAGTGAGGGGGAAATGGGTCCCACAACAGAGTGAGGGGGAAATGGGTCCCACAACAGAGTGAGGGGGAAATGGGTCCCACAACAGAGTGAGGGGGAAATGGGTCCCACAACAGAGTGAGGGGGAAATGGGTCCCACAACAGAGTGAGGGGGAAATGGGTCCCACAACAGAGTGAGGGGGAAATGGGTCCCACAACAGAGTGAGGGGGAAATGGGTCCCACAACAGAGTGAGGGGGAAATGGGTCCCACAACAGAGTGAGGGGGAAATGGGTCCCACAACAGAGTGAGGGGGAAATGGGTCCCACAACAGAGTGAGGGGGAAATGGGTCCCACAACAGAGTGAGGGGGAAATGGGTCCCACAACAGAGTGAGGGGGAAATGGGTCCCACAACAGAGTGAGGGGGAAATGGGTCCCACAACAGAGTGAGGGGGAAATGGGTCCCACAACAGAGTGAGGGGGAAATGGGTCCCACAACAGAGTGAGGGGGAAATGGGTCCCACAACAGAGTGAGGGGGAAATGGGTCCCACAACAGAGTGAGGGGGAAATGGGTCCCACAACAGAGTGAGGGGGAAATGGGTCCCACAACAGAGTGAGGGGGAAATGGGTCCCACAACAGAGTGAGGGGGAAATGGGTCCCACAACAGAGTGAGGGGGAAATGGGTCCCACAACAGAGTGAGGGGGAAATGGGTCCCACAACAGAGTGAGGGGGAAATGGGTCCCACAACAGAGTGAGGGGGAAATGGGTCCCACAACAGAGTGAGGGGGAAATGGGTCCCACAACAGAGTGAGGGGGAAATGGGTCCCACAACAGAGTGAGGGGGAAATGGGTCCCACAACAGAGTGAGGGGGAAATGGGTCCCACAACAGAGTGAGGGGGAAATGGGTCCCACAACAGAGTGAGGGGGAAATGGGTCCCACAACAGAGTGAGGGGGAAATGGGTCCCACAACAGAGTGAGGGGGAAATGGGTCCCACAACAGAGTGAGGGGGAAATGGGTCCCACAACAGAGTGAGGGGGAAATGGGTCCCACAACAGAGTGAGGGGGAAATGGGTCCCACAACAGAGTGAGGGGGAAATGGGTCCCACAACAGAGTGAGGGGGAAATGGGTCCCACAACAGAGTGAGGGGGAAATGGGTCCCACAACAGAGTGAGGGGGAAATGGGTCCCACAACAGAGTGAGGGGGAAATGGGTCCCACAACAGAGTGAGGGGGAAATGGGTCCCACAACAGAGTGAGGGGGAAATGGGTCCCACAACAGAGTGAGGGGGAAATGGGTCCCACAACAGAGTGAGGGGGAAATGGGTCCCACAACAGAGTGAGGGGGAAATGGGTCCCACAACAGAGTGAGGGGGAAATGGGTCCCACAACAGAGTGAGGGGGAAATGGGTCCCACAACAGAGTGAGGGGGAAATGGGTCCCACAACAGAGTGAGGGGGAAATGGGTCCCACAACAGAGTGAGGGGGAAATGGGTCCCACAACAGAGTGAGGGGGAAATGGGTCCCACAACAGAGTGAGGGGGAAATGGGTCCCACAACAGAGTGAGGGGGAAATGGGTCCCACAACAGAGTGAGGGGGAAATGGGTCCCACAACAGAGTGAGGGGGAAATGGGTCCCACAACAGAGTGAGGGGGAAATGGGTCCCACAACAGAGTGAGGGGGAAATGGGTCCCACAACAGAGTGAGGGGGAAATGGGTCCCACAACAGAGTGAGGGGGAAATGGGTCCCACAACAGAGTGAGGGGGAAATGGGTCCCACAACAGAGTGAGGGGGAAATGGGTCCCACAACAGAGTGAGGGGGAAATGGGTCCCACAACAGAGTGAGGGGGAAATGGGTCCCACAACAGAGTGAGGGGGAAATGGGTCCCACAACAGAGTGAGGGGGAAATGGGTCCCACAACAGAGTGAGGGGGAAATGGGTCCCACAACAGAGTGAGGGGGAAATGGGTCCCACAACAGAGTGAGGGGGAAATGGGTCCCACAACAGAGTGAGGGGGAAATGGGTCCCACAACAGAGTGAGGGGGAAATGGGTCCCACAACAGAGTGAGGGGGAAATGGGTCCCACAACAGAGTGAGGGGGAAATGGGTCCCACAACAGAGTGAGGGGGAAATGGGTCCCACAACAGAGTGAGGGGGAAATGGGTCCCACAACAGAGTGAGGGGGAAATGGGTCCCACAACAGAGTGAGGGGGAAATGGGTCCCACAACAGAGTGAGGGGGAAATGGGTCCCACAACAGAGTGAGGGGGAAATGGGTCCCACAACAGAGTGAGGGGGAAATGGGTCCCACAACAGAGTGAGGGGGAAATGGGTCCCACAACAGAGTGAGGGGGAAATGGGTCCCACAACAGAGTGAGGGGGAAATGGGTCCCACAACAGAGTGAGGGGGAGGTCCCGGAGCAGAGTGGGGGCGGGAAGGAGTCTCGGAGCAGAGTGGGGGGGAAATGCGTCTCGGAGCAGAGTGAGTAGAAAATAAGTCCCGGAGCAAAGTGAGGGGGAAATGAGTCCCACAACAGAGTGAGGGGAAAATGAGTCCCGGAGCAGAGTGAGGGGGAAATGAGTCCCGGAGCAGAGTGAGGGGGAAATGAGTCCCAGGACAGAGGGAGTGGGAAATGAATCCTGGAGCAGATTGATGGAGAAATGAGTCCCCGGTGCAGATTCAGGGGAAATGAATTCTGGTGCAGAGTGGGAGGAAAGTGTGTCCCAGAACAGAGTGAGGGGGAAATGAATCCCAGAACAGAGTGAGGGGGAAATGAGTCCCGGAACAGATTGAGGGTGAAATGAGTCCCAGAACAGAGTGAGGGGAAAATGAATCCCGGTGCAGAGTGAGGGGGAAATGAATCCGGGTGCAAAGTGAGGGGGAAATGAGTCCCGGAGCAGTGTGGGATGGGGGTGAGCGTGGGTATGAGTCCTGGAGCAGAGTGTGGGGAAAATGATTCTGGAGATTCACAAGAGGTAAAACAAGTCCTGGAGCAGTGCAATGTTTCTTGGTGCATCTGAGTCCTGGTGCAGTGTGGACTGGAGGCTTGGAGCAGAACGGGACAGTTGTTAGACTGGGTCGCAGTGCGGCTGGTCAGACCATGTGCTCGCTGAGCTGCTGCAATGTTATATTGTACACTGAGTGATGCTGCTACTTTTCTTTTTATTCCTCTTTTGTATCAATGGTTTTTGCCTTGAAACCTGTACCTAAGATGGCACCACTCGAGGCAGCCATTGTAAAAACTGTTATTGTACTCCCGTATGTCTGTACTGGAGTACAAGTGACAATAATGGATATTCTGTTCCTTTCTATTCAGAGGCACAGGTTTAAGGGTCTCATCTCAGCACCTTCAACATTCAGCAGTGAGTGGAAGGGGAGGAAGTTGCCACATGGGAAATTATTGTGTTCACTTGCAGATTCTTTAGATCCCTCATTGAGCTTCACTTAATGGGCAGGACAGGGCACTTTAGTAGAACCACCCACTATTCTTACTTCTAACATTATTCACTCACAGACAATGACCCCCTTTCTGTGATCCCCATCCCACCTCACTCAACTGTCGCCTCAGTCTCTTGTCAAATATAAGCTTCTGTCCCAGCAATTCTGGAGTGTAGCCCGCTGGACTGGAGTGATACAGACCCCTTGATCCTAGCTGCTCCAAGCTGCAGATTGACCATGTACCAGCCCCTGGATTGATATCAGACATTGCCACTGACTGACTGTGCCAGAACCTCCTGACAGAAGGCTGTCTTCCCTTGGCCTGACTGAGGTTTACTCCATTAGTGTTGGCTCGACGTGAGTGCCTGCTCACTGCAGAAACAGGGAGTAAAACCACTGGTACATGGAGCAGACGTGAGATTGATGTAAAGATTTGTCACCATAGTCTTACCAGACCATAGGGCTGTTCTGTCATTGGAGAGGGATGACTGATGGTGGTTTAATCTGAGCATCACCGTGCCTCAGGTGAGGGGAGAGGTTGAGAAAGAGATCTTCATGGTAACCTCAACTGGTTCAGGATTGGAGCCCAGCTGTCCAGCTAACTGAGCTAATCATGCTGCCACACAGTGAGATGTCCACCCCTTGACTGATGACTGCTGACCAACATAGCAAGCTGCCTGGCTTTGTGCCTCCACTGTAAACCTTTTGGCTCTGGCTGAGAGGGCAAGGCATAAAAAGACAGTGCAGGTCTGGGCAGAAAAATTGTGAGCATGCAACAACCTTGACGTGAGTGCACAGAGAAAAATGAGGAGTCCTGAGTTGTACCCTGATCTAATCACTGCCAGTCCTGGCACACACAAAGTGTCCCACCAGCAGCATTCCACTGATGGATGCCGGACTGCTCCAAAGAGGCAGCACTGAGCTGCAGAACCATATTGGAAATGGATCAGAGAAAGGCCACAAAGGCAAGGTGAGGCTGGTACACATCTGATACCAACATCCATGTGGAGTCTTGGTTAAGGGGGAGGTCACTGCCCATGAGTGGCTCTGAGATGTTAGTGCATGAGGTTCATGATATCAGTCCAGGGGAGCAAGCAGTGAGCTGAATTCATCAGGTACCCTCTCTGGAAAGTAAGTAGTAAATGGCAGGACCCTTAGGAGCATTAATACAGAGAGGGATCTTGGGGTGCAAGTCCATAGCTCCCTAACAGTGGCAACAAAAGTGGATAATGTGGGAAAGAAAGCTTAAGGCACACTCGCCTTCATTGGTCAGAGCATTGAGTATAAAAGTTGGCAAGACATGTTGTAGCTATATCAGATTTTAGTTAAGTTTCATTTAGAATATTGTGTTCAGTTCTGGTCATCACACTGTCAGAAGGATGTGGAGGATTTGGAGAGGGTGCAAAAAAGGTTTACCAGGATGTTGCCTGGATTAGAGTGTATTGGCTTTAAGGAAAGGTTCAACAAACTGTGTTTAGTTTTGCTGGAGTCAGAGGCTGAGAGGTGACCCAATAGAATTACATAAACTTATGAGAGGCAGGGAGAGGATGGCTGGTCAAAGTCTTGTTCCCAGGGTGGAAATGTCAAATACTAGAGGGCATAGGTTTAGGGTGAGAGGCGGTAAGTTTAAAGGAGATGTGCAAGACAAAGTTTTTAACAGAGAGGAGAATAGGTGGCTAGAACACACTGGAAGAGATGATAGCAACGTTTAAGAATCATTTAGACAGACACGTGAACAGTCATGACATAGAGGGATGTGGACCAAATGCAGGCAGATGGGATTAGTTTAGAATGATATCATAGTCAGTACAGGTATAGTGGACTGAATGCCCTGTTTCTGTTCGACGTTCTAAATTTCTCTTTGAGAATTGAGAATTGTCATTGGTAATTTCTATTGGGTGAGTGGGAGAGTGGGAAACTGCATGTAAGCATGCCTCTTGCCATTCACTTGTGGGGGTCGCACCCCACCATTCAATAATTGGTTAGAAATGAGGAGTTGTGAAGTAATCTTACTTCTGTACTGTGGGTACCCCCCCCAATTGCTGCTACACTTTGTTTCCTGCTGCTCCCTTTGGCTTTCAAGCTTGTGATGCTGATATCTTCTTTATTCTGCTTTCTTCAAGAAGAAAATAATAATTCCACTTGCATAATAATATTCATGTCTTATCTAAATGTAAGGCAAATAGATTTTGTTTACTTGAAAAGAAAACTGAAAGAACTCCAAATGCTGTAAGTCAGAAACAAAACAGAAGTTGCTGGAAAAGCTCAGTAGGTCTGGCAGCACCTGTGGAGAGAAATCAAAGTTAACATTTCAGGTCAAGTGACCTTTCATGAAGAAGGGTCACCAGACCCGAAACATTAACTCTGAAAACTCCCCCAAAAATTATACTGTTCCGTTTTTTTATTGAGAGACTCAAAAATGAGGGAACAAAATGCTTCAGCGATCTGTAGATGCTTTGAACTGAATAATGGTAAGAGTTTATTGGAATCTTTCAAAAGTAATCCAATTTTAAAAGTAGGATAGGAAAAATCTTCCGAAATGAGCCGGATGTGATTATCAAATTAAAACATCTTGCAGTGAGGATGATTATAAATCATTTAGCTTGTTTTGCTCTTTTTTGTGGAGCACCAATTTTGTCTGGACCTCAGCCTAGGACTGCCCTCCCCCCCCCATTTACATCCCAAAACCGGGCAGTTCCAGCCAGTATCATCTGAAATACACAGCAACAGCGTGGGTGGTTAAAAAGCTTCCTTCTTTTAAGATGTTGCAAATTATGAAGATTGAAGGATTTTCCACATTAAAACATGAAGTTTGATTTTCTTTTAAAAACTGCATAGTTCTTGTTAACTCTCTGAATCCTTGCAGATATCTGAGAAAGTTTAAATGTCCTGACAGACTTAACCCTATGGAGAAAAAGACGTGGACCACAGAAACAGTCCATTGAATGACCAGAGTGCAATGATTGGTTGGAAGATTGCTGCAGAAACAATGGTTGAATATTTTTCAAATCCAGGTGATACACGGATGCAGAAAATGTGTCAAACATTACACCTTTAAATGGTTTAACATATTGTTGGTGAACTGAGCTAGAATCTCTTAACTGGGTTAAGGTGATTGACACATAAAACTGCAAATATTTACAAAAATAATAAGGGCCTTCCAAGCCAAGTGTAATTACTTCTATCAATAAGCAATCCATGATGTTGTTTAATGCCATTAGAAATTTGATATTCCTCGATAAGTTCAGAAGATTATGAAGGTTGGTGGATTCCTTATTAAGTCATAAACCTTTTGATGTGGAAAGGTTTCACCGCTGTTGGGTTGAACAATGTTAAAATGGGATTCAAAATGAAGAATACATGAGCAATGGTGTGAACATTTACCTCAACTGACAGGAATGGTATTATTCTTTGAAAGGTAAAAAGAGCAAAGTCATAATATATTTGGGATCAAATTCTGAAGGTTGGCTTAAGAGCTGAATGGTAAAAACTATTAAAGAATAATAAACAATATCCGCTGTTTAATGCCAGAACTGTGTTACAGAGGGGTCAGCTGGGTACTTGTAGCTGGAGGACACATATTAAAATCCCAGCCTGACTGGTATTTGAATTCCTGCCTTGCTAGTTCTTGACTGGAGCCTTTGATAATGTACTTGAGATAGAAGGTGGGGCAGACACTGCCAGCACTATCTACTATCCAAGAAATACCCAGAAGGATTCAGCTCTGGAAGTTTCTTTTTGAGTAATGTTGTAGAGGGTTGGGTTTGAATAGAAATTAGTTTAGACAAATAGAACTTGACAAATACCCCATTAGATTGATATTGCAGTTCTCCTAGACACATTTGTGAGCAAGAGTCTCCACAGAGTGTTTTCATTTCATGAAGTATCTTAATATCAGATATGTTGAAGCCTGCAGTAATAAAATGTGGATTAATAGCTGGTGAAACAATCAATCAAGATATCTAGTGATTGTCTAGATAGACATGTTTCCCTGTAATACTGCATCATCGGTTAGAAATGCTTCAAACTGAAACAAGAGATAGTTTATCCTGTTCATCAAGACCATTTTATTAAATATATCAGTGACCCACTGAACAGGACTCTTTTCATTGTCAACTTGTGCTTGCAAAATAAGTTTACACCTTTAAAATGCTTCAGGAAGATAAATTTAGTCAATGAATACCAAACTAGAAAAGTTTGATCCTGTCCTGATGTGCAGTATTATTCAACAATTATTAGTTTTAACAGTTCGGTTAAATAAAGAACACGCAGAGTACTTGGGTGAGCCTTGACTCGGGATCCTCTTACACTGAGCTGTGAAAACATCCTCCGTTAAGCCAACAATAACAGTATTACAGTGGATCTAGTTGTCTGTTGGCACAATTATATTAATGGAAGAATTAAATGTAATGGGTAAAATTAATCAATCCTGTCAGAACTTTCTGATTTAAGCACTCCCAGAAGCACACAACAGAGATTCAATGTGCAGGAACTCAGGATATGTACACAAGGAACTGGCAGTTTAATGCAGGAAGAGAGGGAAGTGTTATCCAGAGTTTCTAGAGGGCAAGGCGAGGGACAGAACTAATCCCTAGTTTCCTGATTTCTGTTGGAAAGGAGGGAGTAGATGGATGAAAGTAAGAAAGGCATTAAAAAAAGTTACTTATTTTATCATTTAATCTTTCTCTACGAGATTGAAATGTGTCTGATGTTGATGTTTCATGTTTGCTCCCCAGTCACTGCTGCTCCCCAAAGTCAATAATCCATCAGGGCAAGGAATTCAGGGCAGTATCATGGAGTAATGTGCTCCATGCATGTTGCTGTTCCATGAGGAAACAGGATGCGGTGGCTGAATCTTATATCTTTGTGGCTGAGCGCAAGTTGTTTCTGGTGTTTTGGGGGGGAGGAGGGGGTGGGGGGGACACGTGGTGGGAGGTGGGTTCTGTCAGTCTGGGGCTGCTCTGCATGGTTCCTGATATTTGCCTCAGGCATCACAGACAGTGGGAAATTAGTGCCCCATTTTGTAGAAAGAGACCTGGAGGTGCTGCTGGATGGGGTGGTGCAGCCACAGGATGTCCTCCTCTCCCAGGACCAGCCATGACACCAGACCCTGCCCAGCCCAGTATGGGACACTGTCTTCCCTCTGACATCTCAATCTCACTCTATCTCTGCTACCGCATCCACGCACCTCCCCCTCCCCCGCATGCTCCATCACTGTCACTATTTCCAGCACCATCTTCCCCAGTCACCTTCACCCACCCTGACCCCCGACACCACTATCCCTACCAGCCCTCTGTGCTGCTCACTCAATCACTTGAAGCACCTACACCCCTGCACCAACAGTAACAACTGGGCCACTCACTTCCATCTCCCTGGGTATCTGTCCCTCTCTTATCCCACCTGGGCTGACAGAGTCAGGACAGGAGGTGGGCTGGCAGACATTAGGCTCCTTACCCCTTTATGAGGACAACATCCTGACTCTGACCATCCTGAGTGACAGGTTGACCAAGCCATAAGACCGGTAAGTGGATGAAAGTGAGAGAGAAGGTGATAGGTCAAAAGGGGGAATAATGGGCAGGTCCAGAGGATGGTGCAGAGTTGGAGACTTGGGACTAGGATAATGTGAGGGGAGGGGAAATGAGGAAGCTGTTGAAATCCACATTGATGCCATGAAGTTGCAGAGTCCCAAGATGGAATATAAGGTGTTCTTCCTCCAGATATCAGGTGCAGACGGTTTGGCAGTGGAGGAGGCCCAGGACCTGCATGTCCTTGACGGAGTGAGAGGGGGAGTTGAACTATTCAGCTGCGGGGCAGTGGGGTTGATTGGTGTGGGTGTCCCAGAGATGTTCTCTGAAATAATCTTCAAGAAGGCATCCTGTCTCCTCGATATAGAGGAGACCACACCGAGTGCAACGGATGCATTAGGTGACATTAGTAGATGACATTGACCGTCCTGTCCCCCCTTAAGCCAGGAGCTCCCCACCTACATTCGTGACACCACCCACACCCTTCACCTCCTCCAAGATTTTTGTTTCCCCGGCCCCCAATGCCTCATCTTCACGATGGACATCCCGTCCCTGTACACATCGATCCGCCATGACAAAGGTCTCCAAGCCCTCTGTTTCTTCCTCTCACATCGTCCCAACCAGTACTCTTCCACTGACTCTGTTCCTCTGCTACATCGATAACTGTATTGGTGCCACCTCATGCTCCCATGAGGGGAGGAGGTTGAACAGTTCATCAACTTTACCAACACCTTCCACCTCAACCTCAAATTCACCTGGACCATTAGACACTTCCCTGCCCTTCCTGGACCTCTACATCACCGTCTCTAGCGACTGACTAATCACAGACATCTACTACAAGCCCACCGACTCCCACAACTACCTATACTACACCTCCTCCCACCCAACCTCCTGTAAAAACACCATCCCTTATTCCCAATTCCTCCGCCTCCGCCACATCTGTTCCCAGGATGACCCATTCCACCTCAGAAAGTCCCAGATGGCCTCCTTCTTCCACGATCACAACTTCCCTTCCCATGTGGTTGATGATGCCCTCCAGCGTATCTCCTCCACTTCACACATCACTGCCCTCCCAATGCAACAAGGACAGAACCGCCTGGTCCTCACCTTCCACCCCACTAACCTCCTCATTCAACGCATCATCCTCTGCCACTTCTGCCACCTCCAAACGGACCACACCACCAGAGATATATTTCCCTCCCCACCCCTATCAGCGTTCTGGAGAGGCCATTCCCTCCGTGACTCTTTTGTCAGGTTCACTCCCCTACCTGCCCACACCCCACTCCTGGTACCTTTCCCTGCCACCACAGGAAACCTGCATCCAGACCACTCCCCTCATCTCCGTCCAAGGCCCGAAGAGATCCTTCCACATCCATCAGAAATTTCCCTGTACCTCTACCATTGCCACCTACTGTATCTGTTGCACCTGATATGGTCTCCTCTACATCGGGGAGACAGGACGCCTTCTTGCAGATCGTTTCAGAGAACATCTCTGGGACACCCACACCAACCCCACCATCCTGTGTCTAAACACTTCAACTCTCCCTCCCATTCCATCAAGGACATGCAGGTCCTGAGCCTCCTCCAATGGCAAACCATTACCACCAAACACCTGGAGGATGAACGCCTCATATTCCGCTTTGGAACCCTGCAATCACACAGGATAAATGTGGATTTCAATAGCTTCCTCATTTCCCCTCCCTCCCATTCCATCAAGGACATGCAGGTCCTGAGCCTCCTCCAATGGCAAACCATTACCACCGAACACCTGGAGGATGAACGCCTCATATTCCGCCTTGGAACCCTGCAATCACACAGGATAAATGTGGATAGCTTCCTCATTTCCCCTCCCCACATTATCCCAGTCCCAAGCCTCCAACTCGGCACTGCCCTCCAGTCCTGTCCATCACTCCCCCCTTTGACCTTTAACATTCCCCCTCACCTTCATCCACCTATCGCTTTCTCAGTTACCTTCCCACTCAATCCCACCCTCCTCCCATTTATCTCTCAGCTCCCAGGCCCACAAGCCTAATTCCTGATGAAGGGCTTTTCCCCAAAATGTCAATACTCCTGTTCCTCGGATGCTGCCTGACTTCCTGTGCTTTTCCAGCAACACAGTTCGACTCTGACCTCCAGCATCTACAGTCCTCACTTTCTCCAAGCCATAAGATCAATTGACCAAAGATATAGAAGCAGAATTAGGCCATTCAACCCATTGAGTCTGATCCACCTTTTGATCATGGCTGATATTTTCGTCAACATATTAGCCATGTTTCAATGGTGGAGAAATCTCAAAGGACCAAATAGCCCAATTCTGCTCCTATATCTTTTAATGTTATGGTCTAACTCCTTTCTACTGATTTCTCCCCATAACCTTTGATCCCCATACTAATTATGAATCTATCAATCTCTTTCTTAAATGTACTCAATGACTTGGCTTCTACAGCCATCTGTGGCAATGAGTTCATCCTCTTGCTGAAATAATTCCTCATCTCTAAAGGGTCATCTGTTCACTCTGAGACTGTGCATGGACCAGCATTACAGGCTGTCCTCGATGTACTGTGCCAGGAACCCCTCAATGAAGCTATCTTTCTTGACTTGACTGAGACCTGTAGACAACCATGACAAACTTCTTGGCTATTGTGTCTTTGCTCAACAGCATTTCAAGACAGGATGTGTGACATCAGAGTAAGCTCAGAGTGAGTGAGGAGCCCAGGTATGTAGCCTGGGGTAGTCCTTGAGCTGGGGGGGGGGGGGGGAATGCCTCTGTGCACACAGTATCCTTACTGCAGAGTTATAATGAGTTTTACCAGGGCAGCATTGAAGGCAGAGTGTCCTGTATGTGGATTGGAGATGTGCCAAATGGGCATGTTCATAGAGGCTGGCACATGTTGGTGCAATGTCTGTTTACATGGGGTCAGTTTATGACCAGTGCCCATGGAGTAGTATCCCAAGATATTGGTACCCAGTGTCCAACATGGAGGTTGTTTGGAGTGAGTGGTAAGCTGAAAACACTAGGTACCTGCTTTGGTTTCTATGTAAAGTTTTCCTGATGTAGACCATGTTTGTCATGTTTGGTAAGAGAGGAATTTGAATATTAATGATGTGAGTTGGGCCATCAATGATGTGTTTAATAAGCAGTAAGTCTCCTTAATTGGGAACTCACCGCTACTGAATGAGAAACTTGCTCCTTGACATGGTAAAAGCATAGAAGACGCAGGTAAATGCTCCCAGCATTGAGATGGGCCTTGTCTGATTCTGTATCTGCATTGCCTCCATCCTGCCTGATGTCTGATTATCCAGAGACACATATGATCAATATGTGGAGAACTGAAGGAGCAACTCATAAAATAAAAAGCATCACTCATCTCATTGTTGTTCGTTAATACTGACATATTCAAAGTGGCTACCATTTTTCTCTCACCATTGACAGCTGTTTCCTAGCCGTTTGCAATCAATGGGACAGGATATATTTAATCTGAAGTATGAGCTAGGCCAGATGAACATCAGTGATTTAATTTTAAACAAAAATAGCTTTGAGAATAATCCTAATGCGAATACTATCCCTTGTGACTAGTTCTTGCCCTGTTTTCAAGGGTGGAACCAGGGTTCATTTAATGATTGAATTGATGTTCTAAGAATGGCAGTGAATCAAGGAGGCTGCAGATATGGAACAGCAGAGTCCAGGGGTCGGTTTTTGTTGGGTTAGATCCAAGAGCTGAGGCTGTTATGAACAACAGGATGGAGGACTCCAGGCAACATGCTGCGCAGTCATCAGTATCTCTATTCTGTGCCAAACAGGATTGTAACTTTTGGAATAAAAACAGAAAAGTGCTGTTAATACCCAGCAGATCTGGCAGAATCTGTGGTGAGAGAAACCGAGATAATGTTTAAGGTCAATGAGCTTTGTCAGAAAGGGAAAATGACTGGAGTTGTGAGAGAATAGAGGCACACTCTAGCCTCCCACCATGCCTTCTGTTTGGATTCTGTTCCTTTCTGCAAGCTCTCTCTCTCTATCACTTCTGTTCTGATAAAACCAATACCAAAGATGATTCAATATCCTTTTTTTCATCTCGAAATGAGATTTTCCCAACACCATGAAAGACAATGTCCCCAACTGTGTATATTCCATCTCTCAAACTTCCATCCTGACCTTCCCTCTCCTTCCCACAACCATGCTGGAGTTTCTCTTGTCCTCAGCTTCCCCCCATCCTGCAATTTCCCATCCTAGTCACTCACCATCCTGACTTGGAAATATACCACTGGATCAAGGTCCTGGAATTCCCTCCCTAACACCATTATGGGTCTACGTACAGCACATGGACTGCAGTGGTTCAAGAAGGCAGATCACCCGCACCTTCTCAAGGGCAACTAGTGATGGGCAGTAAATGCTGGCCCATCCAGTGACACCCACATTCCATGAGCATAAAAAAATCAACCTCCTGCAATCATTTCTGTCACCCACTCCCATTCCTCTCCTATTCCCTTCCAATGTTCAAATGGGACTGTTCGGCACCCTGACCACTTCTCACTTAGCCATCAAACCTTTCCATACACATGTAACACCTGCCCTTTCACATGTAATGCCTGCCCTGTCACATGTAACGCATGCCCTTTCACATTAACGCCTGCCCTGTCACATGTAACACCTGCCCATTTAAATGTAACACCCGCCCTGTTACATATAACGCATGCCCTGTCACATGTAATGCCTGCCCTGTCACATGTAACACCTGCCCATTTACATGTAACACCTGCCCTGCCACATGTAACGCCTGCCCTGTCACGTAACACCCGCCCTGTCACATGTAACACCTGCCCTTGTACATGTAACGCCTGCCCTTTAACATGTAATGCCTGCCCTGTCACATGTAACATCAGCCCTGTCACATGTAACATCAGCCCTGTCACATGTAACACCTTCCCTTTCACATGTAACACCAGCTCTTTCACATGTAACATCAGCCCTTTCACATGTAACACCTGCTCTTTCCCATGTAACATCAGCCTTTTCACATGTAACACCTGCCCTTTCACATGTAACACCTGCCCTGTCGCAAGTAACACCTTCCCTTTCACATGTAACACCAATTCTTTCACATGTAACACCTGCCCTTTCACATGTAACACCTGCCTTGTCATATGTAACACCAGCCTTTTCACATGTAACACCTGCCCTTTCAAATGTAACGCCTGCCCTTCCACATGTAACACCTGCCCTTTCACATGTAACGCTGCCCTTTCACATGTAATGCCGGCCCTGCCACATGTAATGCCTGCCCTGTCACATGTGACACCTGCCCTTTTACATGTGACACCTGCCCTTTCACATGTGACACCTGCCCTTTTACATGTGACACCTGCCCTTTCACATGTAACACCTGCCTTTTCACATGTAATGCCTGCCCTGTCACATGTAACACCAGCCCTTTAACATGTAATGCCTGCCCTTTAACATGTAACACAAGCTCTTTCACATGTAACACCTGCCCTTTCACATGTAACACCTGCCCTGTCACATGTAACACCAGCTCTTGCGTATGTAACACCAGCCCTTTCATATGTAACACCAGCTCTTTCACATGTAACGCCTGCCCTTTCACATGTAACACCAGCTCTTGCGTATGTAACACCAGCCCTTTTACATGTAATACCTGCCCTTTTACATGTAACGCCCGCTCTTTCACATGTAACGCCTGCTCTTTCACATGTACCACCCGCCCTTTAACATGTAACGCCTGCCCTTTAGCATATAACGCCTGCCCTTTCCCATGTAACACCAGCTCTTTAACATGTAACACTTGCTCTTTCACATATAACACCTGCCCTTTTACATGTAATGCCTGCCCTTTCACATGTAACACCAGCTCTTTCGCATGTAACACCTGCCCTTTCACATGTAACACCAGCTCTTTAACATGTAACACTTGCTCTTTCACATATAACACCTGCCCTTTCACATGTAACGCCTGCCCTGTCACATGTAACACCTGTCCTTCAATATGTAACACCCGCCCTTTAACATGTAATGGCTGCCCTGTGACATGTAACATCAGCCCTTTAACATGTAACACCTGCACTTTCACATGTCACACCATCTCTTTCATATGCAATGCCTGCCGTGTCACATGCAACACCTGCACTTTCACATGTAACACCTGCCCTGTCACATGCAACACCCGCCCTTTCATATGTAACGCCTGCCCTTTCACATGTAACACCCGCCCTTTAACATGTAACGCCTGCTCTTTAGCATGTAATGCCTGCCCTGTCACATGTAACACCAGTCCTGTCACATGTAAGACCAGCCCTTTAACATGTAATGCCTGCTCTTTAGCATGTAACACCTGCAATTTCACATGTTATACCTGCCCTTTCACATGTAACACCTGCCCTTTCACATGTAACACCTGCCCTTTCACATGTAACACCAGCCCTTTCACATGTAACGCCTGCCCTTTCACATGTAACACCAGCTCTTTCACATGTAACACCTGCCCTGTCACATGTAACGCCTGCCCTTTCACATGTAACGCCTGCCCTGTCACATGTAATACCTGTCCTGTCACATGTAACACCTGCCCTTTAACATGTAACACGAGCTCGTTTACATGTAAAGCCTGCCCTTTCACATGTAACACCAGCCCTTTCACATGTAACACCAACTCTTTCACATTTAACGCCTGCCCTTTAACATGTAACGCCTGCCCTTTAACTTGTAACACCTGCCCTTTAACATGTAACACCTGCCTTTTCACAGGTAACACCAGCTCTTTCACATGTAATGCCTGCCCTGTCACATGCAACACCCGCCCTTTAACATGTAACGACTGCCCTGTGACATGTAGCACCTGTCCTGTCACATGTAACACCTGCCCTTTAACATGTAACACGAGCTCGTTCACATGTAAAGCCTGCCCTTTCACATGTAACACCAGCCCTTTAACATGTAACACCAGCCCTTTCACATGTAACACCTGCCCTTTCACATGTAATGCCTGCCCTTTCATATGTAACACCAGCTCATTCACATGTAGCACCTGTAACACCCGCCATTTAGCTTGTAACGCCTGCTCTGTCACATGTAACACCTGCTCTGTTATATATAACACCAGCCCTTTCACATGTAACACCTGCCCTTTCACATGTAATGCCTGCCCTTTCATATGTAACACCAGCTCATTCACATGTAGCACCTGTAACACCCGCCATTTAGCTTGTAACGCCTGCTCTGTCACATGTAACACCTGCTCTGTTATATATAACACCAGCCCTTTCACATGTAACGCCTGCCCTGTCACATGTAGCACCTGCCCTTTCACATGTAACACCAGCCCTTTAACATGTAACACCAGCTCTTTCACATGTAGCACCAGCCCTTTAACATGTAACACCAGCTCTTTCACATGTAGCACCAGCCCTTTAACATGTAACACCAGCTCTTTCACATGTAGCACCAGCCCTTTAACATGTAACACCAGCTCTTTCACATGTAGCACCAGCCCTTTAACATGTAACACCAGCTCTTTCACATGTAGCACCAGCCCTTTAACATGTAACACCAGCTCTTTCACATGTAGCACCAGCCCTTTAACATGTAACACCAGCTCTTTCACATGTAGCACCAGCCCTTTAACATGTAACACCAGCTCTTTCACATGTAGCACCAGCCCTTTAACATGTAACACCAGCTCTTTCACATGTAGCACCAGCCCTTTAACATGTAACACCAGCTCTTTCACATGTAGCACCAGCCCTTTAACATGTAACACCAGCTCTTTCACATGTAGCACCAGCCCTTTAACATGTAACACCAGCTCTTTCACATGTAGCACCAGCCCTTTAACATGTAACACCAGCTCTTTCACATGTAGCACCAGCCCTTTAACATGTAACACCAGCTCTTTCACATGTAAAGCCTGCCCTTTCACATGTAACACCAGCTCTTTCACATGTAACACCTGCCCTTTCACATGTAAC
>NC_057732.1:56212239-56237131 GCF_004010195.1 Chiloscyllium plagiosum
GCCCTTTAACATGTAATGCCTGCCCTTTAGCATGTAACGCCTGCACTTTCACATGAAACACCAGCTCTTTCACATGTAACACCAGCCCTTTAACATGTAACACCTGCCCTTTCACATGTAACACCTGCCCTGTCACATGTAACAACTGTCCTTTTACATGTAATGCCTGCCCTGTCACATGTAACACCTGCCCTGTTATATATAACACCAGCCCTTTAACATGTAATGCCTGCCCTTTAACATGTAATGCCTGCCCTTTAGCATGTAATGCCTGCACTTTCTCATGTAAAGCCTGCCCTTTCACATGTAACACCAGCCCTTTAACATGTAACACCAGCTCTTTCACATGTAACGCCTGCTCTTTCACATGTAACACCTGCCCTTTTACATGTAACACCTGCCCTTTAGCATGTAACACCTGCCCTGTCACATGTAACACCTGCCCTGTCATATGTAACACCAGCCCTTTAACATATGCCTGCCCTGTCACATGTAATGCCTTTCCTTTAGCATGTAATGCCTTTCCACATGTAATACCTGCCCTTTCACATGTAACGCCTGCCCTTTCACATGTAACACCAGCTCTTTCACACGTAACTCCTGCCCTTCCACATGTAACGCCTGCCCTGTCACATGTAGCACCTGCCCTTTAACATGTAATGCCTGCCCATCACATGTAACACCTGCCCTTTCACATGTAACACCTGTCCTTCTATATGTAACACCTGCCCTTTAACATGTAATGGCTGCCCGTCACATGTAACATCAGCCCTTTAACATGTAACACCTGCCCTTTCACATGTAACACCAGCTCTTTCACATGTAACACCCGCCTTTTAACATGTAACACTTGCCCTGTCTCATGTAACACTTGTCCTTTCACATGTAGCACCTGCCCTTTCACATGCTGCCTTGTCTTCCTTCAGGGCCCAAATACTCCATTCCAAGTTAAACATTGTGTGTATTCATGTCAATTTGGTATTAACTGCTCACAAAGCAGTCCGTTCTGCATTGAGGAGAGTGAATGACCTCTCTGGCATTGTATTTACAAACTGAACCAGTGGTGCATTCCTAGTTTGAATCGGTGCAGTAATCAGGTTTTGAGTGAATTAAAATCTCCCCCATTGTACAGGAGCTAAATTTAGGTATTTAAATCTCACAATTTGGTGACATTTCATTATCGGTTACTAAAGGTATGTGAAAAATTTCAAACCAGATTATGGGTTTGGTATTTTGTGCTTTTAACTGATTTTTCTTTGCATGGACATCTTACATTTTGATCAGGAACTCTGCAGAATATAAAATTGTAATGGCATTGTGATCAGATTGGAATGGAATTGAAATCGAGCTCGAAATTAGAATTATTCAAAATCAAAGTGAGCAATTCTCCAAGTCGTTTAACACAATGCAGCAAATTATCCAGGAAGATCTGAAATCTGACTCCAGGAACAACAGCAGTCAACATTAATTTTTACAAGTGAATGGCTCAGTACTGTCTTTTTGTGGTGAGTTGGCCATTTATTTGAAAGCAGTCCCCTATTTTTTGTGAGTATTGCAACAATTCCAGACATTGTTGTCTGCACCCAGGGTATTGAGAGCTGCAGTGAAATGCTATGACATTTCAAAGGCTTAAACGTTCAGTGATTTAAACTGTTTTGTAATTTACCAAATACTGTAAAAGACAGGATTTATTAACGTAAAAATAAGTCACCATTTGGACTGGCAATCACATCGACCTTAAATGTTAATGTCTTGGGTGTTACTGTGTTCCACTGATCACTCAGTATCCCTTTGCCAATGAAACCAGTTTATATTAAACTCTGTTTTTGAAAAGCTGTTCCTGAGAAGGAAAGAAAATGCACAAGTACTGACTCATTTCACACAAATTCAGTAACACATTACCATCCCAGACACCAGCCCTGGTATTTTTGACTCAGCGTATTCGGTTCATTGGGCCAGTTACACAATGAGATGAGAATCTGTTTTGTTACCAACTCTGCAGTTCCTCTGCCTTTACCCTGTTACTATTGGGTGTGCTGTATATTTCCTCATAATTGTTCTCCAGAGGGGCTGCCAGGGTGAGGCAGTGTGGAGCAGATTCCCCTCTGTATTACCAGCCACAAAGTTACTGCATCTTACAAGAAAATACACCAATGCCTAAAGGAGCAGATTACTGGAGATGCTGGAATCTGAAATGAAAACAACAAATATTGGGGATCACGGCAGGTCAGGCAACATCCATGGAAAGAGAACAAGCTAACGTTTTGAGTTTTGATGACTTCATCAGAGCTTATGCGAAGTGTTGAGGGGACAGTATTTATGCAACAATTAGTGGAGGGGGGTGCAGTGGAGTGTTGGGGAAGAAAGGGTGTCGAATAAATGATTAGAATGTGAGAATGGCAGAACCACAATGTGTCTAACTGCCAAACTGGAAAGGACAGATAGTCCTACTGGGATGACGGGGAGGAGAGAGAGGTCATGGTGACCAAGAGTCTAACCAGTCAAGCTAAAACATGGCTATGAAAGCAAGGTTTGGCAAACAGAGTTGTTACCTGAATGGTGGTAGACTGGGAAAGAGGGAGGTGCAATGACACCTGGGTGCCCTTGTATACAGTCGCTGAGAGTAAGCATTGCAAGTGCAGCAGGTGGTGAAGAAGGCCAATGGGATGTTGGCCTTCATACTGAGAGGATTCGAGTACAAGAGCAAGGGTGGCCTGCTGGGGGCAATTGTACAAGACACCTGGAGTATTGTGTGCAGGTTCGTCTCCTTATCTGAGGAAGAATGTTCTAGTTATGGAAGGAGTACAGCAAATGCTTACCAGACTGATTCCTGGGATGACAGAACTGACATATAAGCAGAGGTTGAATCGGTTAGGACTATATCCATTGAGCTCAGAGGAATGAGGGGGGAATCTCCTAGAAACCTGTAGAATTCTAACAGGACTCAACAGGGTAAAAGCAAGGAGGATGTTTTCAATCTCTTCAGTGTGGAAAGAGGCCATTCAGCCCATTAAGCCGACACTGACCCTCTGAAGACCATCTCACCCAGATCCTTACCCTATCCTCTTTACCCATCATTTACCATGCCTAATCCATCTGGCCATACACATCCTCCTGAAATACACATCTTTGGACTGTGGGAGGAAACTGGAACGGGTGCAGAGGAGGTTTACCAGGATGTTGCCTGGTATGGTAGGAAGATCGTATGAGGAAAGGCTGAGGCACTTGGGGTTGTTTACATTGGAGAAAAGAAGGTTTAGGGGTGACTTGACAGAGGTGTACAAGATGATTAGGGGTGTAGATAGGGTTGACCGTGAGAACCTTTTTCCACGTATGGAGTCAGCTATTACAAGGGGGCATAGCTTTAAATTAAAGGGGGTAGGTATAGGACAGATGTTAGGGGTAGGTTCTTTACTCAGCGAGTCGTGAGTTCGTGGAATGCCCTGCCAGTAGCAGTGGTGGACTCTCCCTCTTTATGGGCATTTAAGCGGGCATTGGATAGGCATATGGAGGATAGTGGGCTAGTGTAGGTTAGGTGGGCTTGGATCGGCACAACATCGAGGGCCAAAGGGCCTGTACTGCGCTGTATTCTTCTATGTTCTATGTTCTATGAAACCGGAGCACCCGGAGGAAATCCATGCAGACACGGGAGAATGTGCAAACTCCACACAGACAGTGTGGAAGGATGGAACTGAGCCTGGGTCTTCATTTGTTGAAATCAGGATATCAGTGTTTGAGTGAACAGTATATTCCAAATGTACCTGTTACTCACTCAGAGGGTGTGATTTTTCATGTTATTAACAGGCAAGAATAATTGTACATGTAATGACTTCATGGGACCAGAGTCCAAAAGTCAGGTTCTTGTTGTCAACCCCACCTTTCACAATGAAGTTCTCGCTGACTTACCTGTCATGGTGACAAGAAGCTAATTTGCGTCTTATTAATGACCATACTCACTAGGATCAACTTCTCCTTCAAAATAAACCTCCATCGAACTGAGATTCTCAGTGCTACAGAAATCTGGCTGCATGAACCAACCATATGCGACCTTGAATCTAGGTGAAAGCATAGTTCAACCAGTCATCCTTATCCCTCTGGATGTGAGGAGGAGTCAGGTAGAGAGAGCAATAGGACCTTCAGCTCTCTGTGGTTACCTCTGGGTCAGGGTGTGATCGAGTACAGCCACATTGGAATCAAGGCACCCTGACATGAACTCTCAAACAGTTTCAATCATTTGTGACCATGGCAGGCAGGTCTTTCCTGGATACCCAGGAAGCTGCCATCACACGGACATCCTGGACCACTCCCAGGTACCAACTTCACTGTCAGCCTGCTGAAGAGACCTGGATTGTGCAGTCAGGCAGAAACCCCCAGCAGTGTACCCCACGTCATAGTGCAGCTCCACATCTCCCACAAAAGGGATTGGGGTGGGGAAATCGTGGACTGAGGAGGAAATGCAGGAGTGAGAGGAGGATAAGGATGAGGATTGACGATCCTGAAATGGGCCAGGAAACACAGGCAGGTCAGTAGTTCACTGAACCCAAGAAACAATGAGCTATCCTTACAACCACCCACTTCTTGGACAACAGAGCTGGCTCCAGTTAGTCTCTCTTTCCAACATTATTTCATTTGCAGAGTTGGCTTACAACCCTCTGCTTGCTGTGTGCCACATTCCACAAAGACTGAGTCATTTTTCCATTTGCTTTATCAATGCAATAAAATGCTGATATCTACTTTCAAACTGGGTTCTAATATCCTGACCTTTGTAAAAATTAAATGTTTCTAAATGTGTGTTCAAGCTTTGGCTGGGACCAATATCAAGGCTAAAGCAGCTGGGAGATAGTGACTAATTCCATGAGCTCAGCCTGCCCCGGATGGTAGACTGTGGGATTTCTGGACAGTGGGCAAGTGAGACTGAATATTGCTCCTGAGAGTTTGAGGTCACACGCAGGGAATTTTGCCACTTACTTACAGGTGATCATTCACTTTCTGCTGACACTGTTGCCATCCCGTTTTTATGGACCAGTGGCGCTAGCCCACACTCTGATCTGCTCCCAGACTGGATAGCTCCATTAGAATGGCTCTGGTGCTACACCCAGGAGAACACGATAGACCTCCCATCAATAGCTCTACCCTCAGCATCTGTCACACCACCCTACCATTAAAGTAAGCTCCAATCTATAAGCAGTTACACTCTAAAAGAAATCTCAACACCCTAACACTAAAGCAGCTCCAAAATCACAGATACATCAGGAAATCAGGAATATTCCCTGAGAGAAAGCTTGCAGTTCATTTCTGAAGCTGGAATGATAAATGGTTAGATTTAATTAACAACCCATCCAAAAGTGACAATCAGCAGCAGATGGTTTTAACTTCAAACTCTGAGAGATTTCACTGGTAGAAGCACAAATATCCAGAGAATTTTGAATAAACCCAATTTATCCTGTCACTGAGTCTGATATAGTTGCTGGCCTTTCTGGAGTGGTATCATGATTCATTCACAAAGGGTAAGGGTGCTGAAATACCAAGCACTGAATGTTGATTAACTCCATAAGTGTATTTGGACAGACCCTTTCCAACTGTGACAATTTTTCCATTTCCAGTCAGCATCCCAGTGAAAGATAATGTCTAGGAAGGCTGAGGGAACTGAGGCTGTTTTCGTTGGAGAGAAGAAGGTTGAGAGGTGACTTAATCGAGATGTATAAGATAATCAGAGGGTTAGATAAGGTGGTCAGGGAGAGTCTTTTTCCTTGGATTTTGAAGGTTACCATGAGGGAATGTAGCTTTAGATTGAGGGGGTGATAGATACAGGACAGCTATCAGTGATAGTTTCTTTACACAGAGAATAGTAGGGGCATGGAATGGCCTTCCTGCAACAGTAGTAGACTTGCTGGCGTTAAGGGCATTGGACATACATATGGATAATAAAGGAACGGTGTAAGATGGATGGGCATCAGATTAATTTCACAGGTCGGTGCAACATCGAGGGCTGAAGGGCCTGTACTGTGCTGTAACATCCTATGTTCTATGTTCTATATCTACTCAGCAATAACCTGCTCAGTGACGCCCAGTTTGGGTTCCGCCAGGGCCACTCAGCTCCTGACCTCATTACAGCCCCGGTTCAAACATGGACAAAAGAGCTGAATTCCAGAGAATGCACAATAAATGCTGGCCCAGCCAGTGATACCCACATCCCATGAATGAAACAAAACATCAGCATTGATCTGAGGAATGGTGTTGGTTTGTGAGCTGTAATGATGTTTTCCCATTAAAATCAAGATCACATTTTATCAGCAAATGCTTGTATTTTCATGGAATTGTCAAATCATTAAAGCACAGGCTATTCTATTTTCAAAATATTTCAAATTCTTTACTTCTACAAGAACAGGCTCATAAAAAGATAATGGTTACAACGATTACAGAAAAGAGCAGAATTTCAATGTTGTGCACCTCAGACAGTAATTTGAAATTGGGAATGTGATAGTTTGCTGTGTTGCGTAGGACTGACTATGTTTTTGCATTCTCCTGGCCTGCTCCTCAATCTCTCACTTTCAATGTCCCCCATTAGCCCCAACTGTCCAATTATAACATTTCTCCCATTGGACGCTCTGTTGGCCTGCCCCTATGAAGGTTACAACAATTCTGAACTATGGATTAGTCTATTTGGAAATATGTGAGTCTAGACTAATTGACTTTGCTGATAGTTACAGAAACATCTTCCATAATTTTCATCAATAATGAAGTGGGGTTTTAAATGTTTTATAATGTGTCAGAAAGGATCAAGCTGTCAGACGGGTATAATCTTGTCTAGACCAGGATTCCAATTGGCTGGAGAATAAAAGGACAATGTTCTCACAAAACCTAACTGGCAGATTTCCCTGATGATGAAATCAGGGAGAGCAAACACAGGATTGGACCAGGTTTCTGGTGTTTCCACAATGTGCACGACCACATTTCTCTGGCACTCTCTCAAACTGCAATGTTTTGCCCCTAAACATATCAGCTCCACCACCCAAGGGTCAGTTATTGTGGGGGCATAAAACTGGGTGTCACAGCAGTGAACCTCCAGTAAACAGCCATACGGCTGTAATATCAGGGAGGGATGGGGTGAGGGAGGAGGGAACAGTTTGGATGGGGAATTGTTTTATATCCCCAGCTGAATCATAACTTCAAGTATATTTCAACAGGTTCTCCATATGCTTCACCCATCACTTATTATTCCGAACAACCCAGTGATTTGATTTGTCAACTCACTATAAATAAGAAATGTTGTATGTTTCAGTAATAGGAGATGGTAGTGGCTTTGCCATTGTTGTTTCAGTCTGTTACTTCACTGTATATGACACTGATCATATTTTGTGTTGGGTTGTGGTCAAAGAAGAGCTTTTTAAATGTTTAAATGTTTCATCTTTTTTTCCAAGAATAAACACACAAATTCATGGAATCATAAAACCCCTACAGTGTGAAAGCAGGCCATTCAGCTCATTGAGTCCACACTGACCCTCTGAAGACTATCCCACCTGGACCCATTCCCCAACCCTATCCCTGTAACCCTGCATTTCCTATGGCTCATCTACCTAACCTGCACTTCCCTGGACACCATGGGCAATTTAGCATGGTCAATCTACCCTGACCTGCACACCTTTGGACTGTGGGAGGAAACCGGAGCACCCGGAGGACACCCATGCAGACACGGGGAGAATGTGCAAACTCCACACGGACAGTCACCGAAGGATGGAATTCAATGTACCCTTATGTTCAGTTCCACTTAGGAATAGTCCTTTGCTGCTGATGTTCCTTGATTCTCCATAAAGATATTGCACTGAGTTGTTTTGCTTTCCTTATGAGAAAAAGAAAATAATTTTAAAAACTTCAATTTGAAACTGCCAGTAAGCAGGCATTGTTCCTTTGACATGAATGACATTAAAGCTCCTGAGTTATGCGTTTTCCTCGACACTTGCTGCTGGCTCAGCAGTCTGTGGACAGGAGGCATATCTGCATTGACGTTATGAATATGTAATTCTTCAGATCACTGAAGTAAACAATGTGGGTGTTGGGAAAGCTCTGAGATGTCTGTAACACATTCATTTCTCTCTGTGTGACGGGTGAAGCATATGGGTAACTTATTGAAATAAACATGAGGTTATGACTCATTGGGGATATGAAAAGAACTTTTCCCTTCTCCCTCTTCCCCTCCTTCCCTGATATTACAGCCTTGGGGATGTTTATTAGTGGTTCATTGCTGTGACACCCAGTTTTTATGCATCACTGTACCTGACCCCCGAGTGGTGGAACTGAGGTGGTTAGGGCCATAAATTGCTGCTTGAGAGTGTGGCAGAGAAATGTGGCCATGCAGTTACAGTGAGATTTAGACTAAATGTGCAAAGTAACAAAGAACAGAGAACAGTCCAGCACAGGAACTGGCTCTTTGGTCCTACAAGACTATACTGACACATGATGCCATTCTAAATTAAAAACCTTTTGCCTCTACGTTACCCCATCCCTCCATACCCTGTCTTTTTATGTATCTGTCAAGATGCCTCTGAAACATTGCTATTGTATCCACCTGAACCACCTCCTCTGCCAGCACATTCCAGGCACTTCTCACTCTCTGTGCATTATACCTGCTTTTTGCATCTCCTTTAAACTTACCCATTGTGTCTTAAAATTTATGTTCTCTGCTCATTAACATTTCTCCCCTGGGAAAAAAAACTCTGACTATCCACTCTATCCAAGCCTCTCAAAATTTTGGAAACTTCTATCAGGTCACCCCTCATACTTTGATGTCAAGTGAAAACAAACCAAGTTTGTGTCACCTCCATTATAGCTAAACCCTCCAAATCGGACAACATTGTGGTAAACCATTTCTGTACTCTCTCCAAAGCAGCCACATCCTTCTGGTAATGTGATGACACACAATGTTCCAAAAGTGCCCTAATTAAAGGTCTATACAGCATGACTTACCAATTTTTATACTTTACGCCCAGACCAATGAAGGCAAGCACGCCATTTGCCTTCTTGACCACCTTATCCACTTGCGTTGCCACTTTCAGGGAAGTGTGGACCTGTCCTGAGCTGCTTTAGTGAAGCAATAATCAAATGATGACTTTATCAGCCTCATATTTGTGTAAAGCAGCAGGCCTGATCCAAAAAAGACAAAGGATTAAATCAGGTTACCAGCTCCCAAGGGAATTATAATACCAAGCCAGGAATTCTTCAACACTGTCTGAGAGGAAAGGACTCAAAATAACAACCTCTCTCACAATCCAATTTTTGAGATTCATGTAACAGGAAACATGGGGTATTATGTTTGAAATAGTTATTTTTAAAACTAGTGTTTAGCAATGATACATAACAAGAATTGAACTTTAAAAACACAAGAGGAATCTATAGAGGTATAAACCCAGATAACACAATTTTCATGTGAACTGGATTTATCAATGACCAGTTCTCAGCAAATGACCAAGTGACAAAAAGTTTCTCAAATATTAATAACAGATAATTTGCAGGTAATATCACTTGGATATTCACCAAGTAATAAATTCAAGGCAATTTAATAAAACCTGTGAGTTGTCTATCCTTACTTTCCATGCAATGGTGCCAGTAAGTTTCAGATCATTCAGGAGTCTGAGTTGTCTTGCCATAGTGGGAAAACTAATGGAGACAATAATACGGGATAAGGTAAATATACACTTAGAGAAAAATAAATTAATACTGGGCGGTCAACGTGACTTTGTCAAGAGAAGATCACGTCTGGTAAATTTAATTATGTTCTTTGAAGAAGTGACACAGTCAGTGGGATGAGGATAGTGCTGTGATGTTGTATATTTGGACTTGCAGAAAGCATTTGATATGGTGCCACATGGCAGGTTGGTTAGCAAATTAGAAATGTTTGGGATTGATGGATCCTTGGCAGCATGGGTTATAAGTTGGCTAAAAGATAAGAGATGGCGGTGGAGGGGGGTACAACTGGGCATGCCTCAGACTGGAGACAATTTTAAAGTGATGTTCCCAGGGACCCTTTTTCTGATTTAGAGAAATAATTTGGAGATGTGTGTTGAGAGAAAGATCTCTAAATTTGCAGATGCTATTAAGCTAAGGAATTGTGAGGGAGATGCTGAACGACTTCAGGAGGATATAGATGAAGTTGGCCAAATAGACAGACACCTGACAGTTATTTCAATGCAGAGGAATGTGAGAAAATGTGTTTTGGTAGAAGATACATAGAGACACAATATCGGTTCAATGGTACAACCTTGAGGGGAGGAGAGGAGCAGGGGACACCTCAGAGATAAATTACATAATTTTCATAAGGTGACCTGGCTAGTTGGAATAGAATAGTAATTTATTGTCACATGTATTTTTACAATAAATACAGTGAACAGTGTTTTATTGATATACTCTTATTGCACTCGCCATTGTTAAGAAGGTTATAGGATCCTTAGGTTTATTAATAGAGGCATAGAGAAACACAGAAACATAGAAAATAGGTGCAGGAGTAGGTCATTCAGCCCTTCGAGCCTGCACCCCCATTCAATATGATCATGGCTGACCATGCAATCTCAGTATCCTGTTCCCACTTTCTCCCCACATCCCTTGATTCCTTTACTGGCAAGGACCATGTCCAGCTCCCTCTTGAATGTATCCAATGAACTGACTCCAACAGCTTCCTGTGGGAGAGAATTCCACAGGTTCACAACTTTCTGGGTGAAGACATTCTTCCTCATCTCAGTCCTGAATGGCCCACCCCTCATTCGTAGACTGTAACCCTGAGTTCTGAACTTCACCAACATCAGCTACATTCTTCCCACGTCTAGTCTGTCTAGTCCCATCAAGATTTTGTTTGTTTCAGCGAGATCCTCTCTCACTCTTCCAAATTCCTGTGAACAGTATAAAAACAAGGAAGTGATGCTACACGTCTACAAATAATTTCACGGACCACATTCAGACCACATTATGTTCAATTCTCAGCACCTTATTTAAGTAAGCATATTAAAACAGCAAGGAGAGAGTGTGAAGAAGATTTACTGGCATGAGCCAGGAATTGAGGATTTTATAATATACAAGATGAGAGAGATTGGGCTTATTCTCCTTTAGGTAGACAAGATTAAGGAGTAAAAACTGATGTTGCTGGAAAAGCTCAACAGGTCTGGCAGTCTTTGTGAAGAGAAATCAGAGTTAATGTTTCGAGTCCAGTTCTCAGCCCATTGGCCCATCTGGTCCAGATCCTGTTGTAATCTGAGGTAACCTTCTTCACTGTCCACTACACCTCCAATTTTGGTGTCATCTGCAAACTTACTAACTGTACCTCTTATGCTCGCATCCAAATCATTTATGTAAATGACAAAAAGTAGAGGGCCCAACACCGATCCTTGTGGCACTCCACTGGTCACAGGCCTCCAGTCTGAAAAACAACCCTCCACCACCACCCTCTGTCTTCTACCTTTGAGTCAGTTCTGTATCCAAATGGCTAGTTCTCCCTGTATTCCATGAGATCTAACCTTATTAACCAGTCTCCCATGAAGAACTTTGTCGAATGCCCAACTGAAGTCCATATAGATCAAGTCCACCATTCTGCCTTCATCTATCCTCTTTGTTACTTCTTCAAATAACTCAATAAAGTTCATGAGACATGATTTCCCACGCACAAAGCCATGTTGACTATCCCTAATCAGTCTTTGCCTTTCCAAATACATGTATATCCTGTCCCTCAGAATTCCCTCCAACAAGTTGCCCACCACTGACGTCAGGCTCACTAGTGTATAATGCCCTGGCTTTTCCTTACCATCCTTCTTGAACAGTGGCACCACGTTAGACAACCTCCAGTCTTCCGGCACCTCACCAGTGACTATCTCAGCAAGAGGTCCAGCAATCATATCCATAGCTTCGCACAGAGTTCTAGGATATACCTGATCAGGTCCTGGGAATTTATTCACTTTTATGTTTTTCAAGACATCCAGCACTTCCTTCCCTGTAATATGGACATCTTTAAAGATGTCACCACCCATTTCATGACATTCTATACATTCCATGTCCTTTTCCACAGGAAACACTGATGCCAAATAGTCATTTAGTATCTCCCCATTTTCTGCGGTTCCACACAAAGGCTGCCTTGCTGATCTTTGAGGGGTCCTGATCTCTCCCTAGTTACCCTTTTGTCCTAAATATATTTGTAAAACCCTTTGGATTCTCCTTAATTCTATTTGCCAAAGCTATCTCATGTCCCCTTTTTGCCCTCCTGATTTCCCTCTTAAGTATACTGCTACTTACTTTATATTCTTCTGAGGATTCACTCGATCTATCCTACCTATACCTGACATATGCTTCCTTCTTTTTCTTAACCAAATCCTCAATTTCTTTAGTCATCCAGCATTCCCTATACCTACCAGCCTTTCCTTTCACCCTAACAGGAATATACTGTCTCTGGACTCTCGTTATTTCATTTATGAAGGCTTTCCATTTTCCAGCCGTACCTTTACCTGCGAACATCTGCCCCCAGTCAGCTTTTGAAGTTCTTACCTAATACCATCAAAATTAGCCTTCCTCCAATTTAGAACTTCAAGTTTTAGATCTGGTCTATCCTTTCCCATCACTATTTTAAAACTAATGGAATTATGGTCACTGGCCCCAAAGTACTCTCCCGCTGAACGTCAGTCACCTGCCCTGTCTTATTTCCCAAGTATAGGTCAAGTTTTGCACATTCCCAAGTAGGTACATCCTCAAACTGAATCAGAAAATGTTCTTGTATACACTTAACAAATTCATCTCCATCTAAACCCTTAACACTATGGTAGTCCCAGTCTATGGTTGAAAAGTTAAAATCCCCTACCATAACCACCCTATTATTGTCACATTTAACTGCGATCTCCTTACAAATTTGTTTCTCAATTTCCCTCTGACTATTAGGGGCTCTACAAGACAATCCCAACAAGGTGATCAATTTAGATAAATGCGAGGTGCTGCATTTTGGGAAAGCAAATCTTAGCAGGACTTATACATTTAATGGTAAGGTCCTCCGGAATGTTGCTGAACAAAGAGACCTTGGAGTGCAGGTTCATAGCTCCTTGAAAGTGGAGTCTCAGGTAGATAGGATAGTGAAGAAGGTGCTTGATATGCTTTCCTTTATTAGTCAGAGTATTGAGTACAGGAGTTGGGAGGTCATGTTGTGGCTGGTGGCTGTACAGGACATTGGTTAGGCCACTGTTGGAATATTGCGTGCAATTTTGATCTCCTTCCTGTCAGACTGATGTTGTAAAACTTGAAAGGGTTCAGAAAAGATTTACAAGGATGTTGCCTGGGTTGGGGGATCTGAGCTATAGAGAGAGGCTGAATAGGCTTGGACTGTTTTCGCTAGAGCATTGGAGGCTGAGGGGGACTTTGTAGAGGTTTATATAATCACGAGGGACATGGATAGGAT
This sequence comes from Chiloscyllium plagiosum, assembly GCF_004010195.1. NCBI lineage: Eukaryota > Metazoa > Chordata > Chondrichthyes > Orectolobiformes > Hemiscylliidae > Chiloscyllium > Chiloscyllium plagiosum. The sequence continues at coordinate 56,225,657 of NC_057732.1, forward strand.
AAATAGACAAAGTTTATTCCCTGAGGTCGGGGAGTCCAGAACTAGAGGGCATAGGTTTAAGATGAGAGGGAACAGATATAAAAGAGACGTAAGGGGCAACCTTTTCCCCCAGAGGGTGGTACGTGTATGGAATGAGCTACCAGAGGAAGTAGTGGAGGCTGGTACAATTACAACATTTAAGAGGCATCTAGATGAGTATGTGAATATGAAAGGTTTAGAGGCCTATGGGCTTGGTGCTGGCAGGTGGGACTAGTTTGGGTTGGGTTATCTGATCAACATGGACAAGTTGGACCAAAGGGTTTGTTTCTGTGTTGTACATCTCTATGGCTCTATGACTCTTCTTCAGAACTGTCACCACATTGGAAACGTTTAACTCTGATTTCTCATCACAGATGCTGCCAGACCTGCTGAGTTTTTCCATCTACTTCTGTTCTTGTTTTTGATTTACATCATCTGTTTCTTTCGGTTTTTAAGATTGAAAAGTAGTCTTATGAGGTCTTCAAACTTCAGAACAATTTGGAGATGCTAAAGAAGGATATTCTGCAGATTGAGGTGAAAGAATAGCATCATAAGTGATTGAAGCAACTAACAGCATGAGTCATTCATACATGGGACCCTTGCATACACATGGGGTCCTTGTACACACACGGGGTCCTTGTACACACACGGGGTCCTTGCACACACACGGGGTCCTTGCACACACACGGGGTCCTTGTACACACACGGGGTCCTTGCATACACATGGGGTCCTTGCACATGCATGGGGTCCTTCTACACACACGGGGTCCTTGCACACACACGGGGTCCTTGCACACACATGGGGTCCTTGCACACACATGGGGTCCTTGTACACACACGGGGTCCTTGCACACACACGGGGTCCTTGCATACACACGGGGTCCTTGCACACACATGGGGTTCTTACACATACATGGGGTCCTTGCACACACATGGGGTCCTTGCACACACACGGGGTCCTTGCACACACACGGGGTCCTTGCACACACATGGGGTCCTTGCACACACACGGGGTCCTTACACATACATGGGGTCCTTGTACACACACGGGGTCCTTGCACACACACGGGGTCCTTGCACACACATGGGGTCCTTGTACACACACGGGGTCCTTGCACACACACGGGGTCCTTGCACACACACGGGGTCCTTGCACACACACGGGGTCCTTGCACATACATGGGACCCTTGTACATACATGGGGTTCTTACACATACATGGGGTCCTTGTACACACACGGGGTCCTTGCACATACACGGGGTCCTTGCACACACACGGGGTCCTTGCACATACACGGGACCTTTGCACATACACGGGACCTTTGCACACACACGGGGTCCTTGTACACACACGGGACCCTTGTACACACATGGGGTCCTTGCACACACATGGGGTCCTTGCACACACATGGGGTCCTTGCACACATACGGGGTCCTTGTACACACACGGGGTCCTTGCACACACATGGGGTCCTTGCACACACATGGGGTCCTTGCACACACATGGGGTCCTTGCACACACATGGGGTCCTTGCACACACATGGGGTCCTTGTACACACACGGGGTCCTTGCACATACATGGGACCCTTGCACACACACGGGGTCCTTGCAGATTCATGTGGCCCTTGCACATAAGATGTTTGCAAATGGAAAGGTTTGAATGTGTCAATCCAGTTTTACCTTCAGGGGTTCCTGAAGAAAGAAAGCGCTGTTAAAAATCAGATGAGTGTGAATAATTGAATAGCTGAGCTATTGGTTAAATTCCAATTATTGCTGTAATATGAATTGTGCCTTATGAGAAAAAAATTTCTTCATCCCAGATCAGATAGGATGGGATGGGTCAAGATAATTTCCCTCGTTCCACAAGTGTCAGTCAAGAAAGGATGTGTCCTCTTAGAAATAGGAAACCATTGGTTATGTTCGATGTGTAAATAAATGAAAAACAGAGGTTGTACAGAAGTTGTACAGAAGTTGTATGGAATTGTGAGCATTGTGAGGGAGGAATGTAATTGGAGTGTTTGAATATTTGCATGTACCAGAATAAACCAGTTTGGTTTGGTGTTGACTCATCATGTAATGCACACTGTTTGGTTCACTCTGAAAAGATAAGAAATGGGTTGTCCTATTCTGTTAAATGAAGACAGCTGATGAATTATTGACAAAGATACATAATATAACCTGCAGTGATTTAGAACCACAGAATCCTTACTGTGTGAAAGCAGGCCATTCAGCCCATCAAGTCCACATCAACCCTCTGAAGAGCATCCTACCCAGAACTACCCCACCTAACCCATTTCTGTAACCCTCCATTTCCCATGGCTGACCCACCTGGCCTGCTCATTCTTGGTTACTATGGGCAATTTCCCATGGCTAATTCACCAAACATGATTTGGAGATGCCGGTGTTGGACTGGGGTGTACAAAGTTAAAAATCACACAACACCAGGTTATAGGAGAAAGTGAGGTCTGCAGATGCTGGAGATCAGAGCTGAAAATGTGTTGCTGGAAAAGCACAGCAGGTCAGGCAGCATCCAAGGAGCAGGAGAATCGACGTTTCGGGCATAAGCCGAACTGTGAACTATTTCCTGAAGAAGGGCTTATGCCCGAAACGTCGATTCTCCTGCTCCTTGGATGCTGCCTGACCTGCTGCGCTTTTCCAGCAACACATTTTCAACACCAGGTTATAGTCCAACTGGTTGAATTGGAAGCACACTAGCTTTCGGAGCACCGCTCCCTCAACAGGTGATAGTGAAGGACACAATTGTAAGGCACAGAATTTATAGCAAAAATTTACGGTGTAATGTAACTGAAATGATACATTGAAAAATACCTTGATTGTCTGTTGAGTCTTTCATCTGTTTGAATACAGTGATAGTTTCACTTCTTTCATGTGTAAATCACAAAACCTTTTTTTAAAAGATGCATTCTCAGGTTAGCTGTATAGGACAGATGTTAGGGGTAGGTTCTTTACTCAGCGAGTCGTGAGTTCGTGGAATGCCCTGCCAGTAGCAGTGGTGGACTCTCCCTCATTATGGGCATTTAAGCGGGCATTGGATAGGCATATGGAGGATAGTGGGCTAGTGTAGGTTAGGTGGGCTTGGATTGGCGCAACATCGAGGGCTGAAGGGCCTGTACTGCGCTGTATTCTTCTATGTTCTATGTTCTAATTGGTGTTAGCTAGACAATATGTTGAAGGTGTTAGCCTCCTGTGTTCTCTGTCTATGCCATGATGTTTAGATTGATTCTAATCTAAAAAGTGAGTACACCAAACATGCACCTCTTTGGACTGTGGGAGGAAACTGGAGCACCCAAAGGAAACCCACACGGACACGGGGAGAATGTGCAAACTCCATACACAAAGTTGCCCGAGACTGGAATCGAACCTGGGTCCCTGATGCCACTGAGCCACCATGCCACCCATTTAATTTCCTCTTGAGGTCAAAAAACTGACCTGTGGCTGGCTTAAGGTTCTTAATGAACATGTGTTTGAGATATTTCACTGAAGTTGCATTGAGATAGTGAAGAGGTACTGAACATCACAAAATATGACCTCATCGTACTTTTTCTAGAATGTAAGCTTCATTAAAATTTCCTGCAGATATTATAATTCACAACTAACTATCTCTCACATATTTAACTGTTTCTCATATCCTTTCACATATCAAATGATCTGTCTCGACCAGAACATAGAACATAGAACAATACAGCGCAGAACAGGCCCTTCGGCCCTCGATGTTGTGCCGACCTGTGAACTATTCTCAGCTCATCCCCCTACGCTATCCCATCATCATCCATGAGCTTATCCAAGGATTGTTTAGATCTCCCTAATGTGGCTGAGTTGACTACATTAGCAGGTAGGGCATTCCACGCCCTTACCACTCTCTGTGTAAAGAACCTGCCTCTGACATCTGTCTTAAATCTATCACCCCTCAATTTGTAGTTATGCCCTCTCATACAAGCTGACATCATCATCCTAGGAAAAAGTATTTCACTGTCTACCCTATCTAATCCTCTGATCATCTTGTATGTCTCTATCAAATCCCCTCTTAACCTTCTTCTTTTCAATGAAATCAGACCCAAGTCTCTCAGCCTTTACTCATAAGACCTTCCCTCCAGACCAAGCAACATCCTGGTAAATCTCCTCTGCACCTTTTCCAATGCTTCCACATACATCCCGAAAATATGGTGACCAGAACTGTACACAATATTCCAAGTGTGGTTGCACCAGCGTTTTGTATAGTTGCAGCATGACATCACAGCTCCGGAACTCAATCCCTCTACAACTGAAACCTAACACACCGCATTGCCATCTTAACAGCACCACCCACCTGGGTGGCAACTTTCAGGGATCTATGCACATGGACTCCAAGATCACTGCCTTCCTGTTGTTCTTCCCAAAGTGAATCACCTCACATTTAGCTGCATTGAACTCCAGTTGGCACCTCTCAGCCCAATTCTGCAGTTTATCCAAGTCCCCCTGCAATCTGTCACATTCTTCCAAACTGTCCACTACCCCGACTTTGGTGTCATCTGCAAATTTACTAACCCATCCACCTATGTCTGCATCAAAGTCATTTATAAAAATGACAAACAGCAGTGGTCCTAAAACAGATCCTTGTGGCACACCACTAGTAACAGAACTCCAGGCTGAATATTTTCCATCAACCACCACTCACTGCCTTCTTTCAGAAAGCCAGTTTCTAATCCAAACTGCTAAATCACACTCAATTCCATGCCTCTGCATTTTCTCCATCAGCCTACCTTGTGGAACCTTATCAAAGGCTTTACTGAAGTCCATGTACACCACGTCAACTGCCCTCTCCTCATTTAAATGCTTGGCCACCTTCTCAAAAAACTCGATGAGGTTTGTGAGACTCGACCTGCCCTTGACAAAAGCATGTTGACTATCTGAAATCAAATTGTTGCTTGCTAGATGATTACAAATCTTATCTCTTATAATCCTTTCCAAAACCTTTCCTACAACAGCATTTCAAGCATTCTCTTTATTGAGGTATTGTCAGTTTAAGGTTAGGAATTACTGTTGGCCAAGAGAATGAACAAACATTTAGTTAATTAATTTGATATTTTACCAGAGACCAGTCTATCATAAATATTTTCCTTATACATAAATCAACTTTTATAATGAAGTGATTTGGAATATTTATTAGTCATGGTATTTAAAATTGACCCTTAGTTTTTTATCACTATACTTAATACTTTGACATTTTGAATCCCAAAGTGATCTCATTCAGATTGATAAATCTGGAGTGGGGTTAAATAAATGAAGCATATTTTAATAACAGCATACAGTTTACACTGCATGATCTTTTTCATTTTGTATTAATTTATCTGAAGCCAATAATTATGTTGGGAGTAAATTTGTTTTCTTTCAATTTACTCTATGGGATCTGGAAATGTTTTGTTATAAGTTCATATAAGACAACAGAAATCCTAGAAGAGTTTTAATTTTGTATGAGTCACACTTGTATTTCTACAGTATTTCATCACATTAAAACATAACTGATTGTTGTTCATAGGGAAGAGAGGTCCAGATCAGAATCCACAGGCTTACAAACCTTAATTTAATTCAAATGGATTTGAAGCCATGATCCCTGGCTAGATATGCCTGGAAGCATTGCTTTCACCAACTCCATTTGATCAGGGAACACATCCTAATATCGCAAAGTGCTTCACATAAGGAATGACCTGAGGAGATATTCACCATGATGCAGTCAAATGGCAAAAATCTGTTGATTTTGGTTGATAGAATTTGGATATATGTAGACTTCCTTGTAGCAAGGGGCTTTAATTCAAGGAATCCTCAATGAAAGATTTTTTAAAATCTCCTCTTACTTATTCTTTAACTGTTCCACAATTATAAACTGTTATGTATAGAATAGAGGAACAGTTTTCCCGAAATAAAAATTAACAACTGTTAAGACAGTGCGATACAAATGATCACAGAAAATGACTTCCATTTCACTCAGTTTCAGATATAAGTTGTATTATCTGGTGAAGTATTCTCTTGTTCATATTCAACAGGTTCTGTTGATGGATGTTAAATACTGAATCATTGAAGGTTATTCAATATTGATTCGTTAATTATACATCATACCTCCACCATTGAGGCCAGTTTGATGGGATCCTCCAGTTTTGTTTTAAGTTACAGTATCCCAAATGGCTCATTGTTTCTGTTTATAGTTTCATTTATTTTTGTTGGTTTTACAAGAGTTGTGAGTACGCTTGAAGCTTTTTACAACCAGTCAGCGCCCAGAGGAGCATATAAATTCTGTGTCTTATTGTCCTGCTTCACAGCCACCTGATGAAGGAGCAGCGCTCTGAAAGCTAGTGCTTCCAAATAAACCTGGTGAACCATAATCTGGTGATGTGTGATTTTTAGCTTTGTCCACCCCAGTCCAACACTGGCTCCTCCACATCAAGATTGAAAATGTCATCTCTGAGTTAAGCACCAAAACATCAGCACCAGAGTGTTCTAGTCTCAGTGTATTCAGCACAACAAGGTTCCTGTCAGGTTCCTGAGGGGCCAGTCACCCCAATGGGCTTTTTGATGCATTACATGTTGGGAAAGTGATCAGAGATTGGCTGTGAGTAGCAGCACCACCGCATGGGATGCTACTGGTAACATAGCAATGCAGGAGTCCTGCAGAGACAGGCTTTGTGGGGAGTTAGTGGTTGAAGTCAGTGGCAAGTGTGGGGCTAGCTTTCAGTGGTCTTCCCCCTGACCCCAGTTGTGCCCTTGATCAGCTCAAAGCCTCTGGCCAAAGCCAGGGACACACTGCTCTGTCTGACTGGTCAGAAAGGTTGCCATTGATCTCCCCCAACCTGGAACAGAATTTAACATAAAGAGCCCTGAGATAACTTGAGAAGCTGAAATAGTAGCAGGTTTGCAACTTCTTGGCCAGAGTTGAATTTGAGAGATGGTGGGAAGACTCTGGTTTCTCCACAGTGCCAATCCATTTGATCACCCGTCCTTCTCACAAAACTATATTCACTTCTTGGGAGGGAAAGGAACTCCCTCAGTGTTCTCAGTCATTCCAAGGGAGAATGTGAGCTGTAAAGCAACATAAGTGCATCATGGTTCAGAATGAGGTGAGACGTTGTGCTGGTAAGAAAAATGATCACTTGGAAGGTATGAGTCTGGAGGGGGAAAGGATCCCAGATTCTTGGAATAAGAGTATCAGTCTCTGAAAGATACACCGCAGTACATGTCAAAACCATTGCAAAATATAAACTGGGCTATAAGACTCAGGGATAATTCAAGACAGTTACAACTGAAAGTAGGGAAGTTCTGGAAAACCTATCAGCTGGATGGTATCTAGTCACTGTGCTCACCTCTGCTCACCAGGACGACTTCAATTCAACTGTAAAGCTCTGGTGGATGAGTTTCTGAAGTGTGAGGGATGGTTTTCCATGCACTCGGTTGATAAATTGGCCAGAGGATGTATTATTTTAGATTTAATATTACACAGTAGAAAGGCTTTCAGTTTGAAAGTAAAGAAGTTCATACTGAATTAAGGGTGTTAAATTTGAATAAGAGAAATGATGAAGACGTGAGGCATAGATTGGCCGGGCTGGACTGGGGAAATACATTAAAAAGCACCACAAAAGAGGCAAAGGACCGTTATCAAAGAACCTAGTGTATGGCTCAGTACAGCTAAACATTCCTTCAAAGGTGCAAAAATACAAAACCGGTCAGTCAACCAGGGCTAATTAAGGAAGTTCAGGATTGGATAAGATTAAAGGAAAAGATTGATAAAGTTGCCAGAAACAGTAATGAATCTGAGAATTGGGAATCAAATCAAAGTTGAGAAACTGTGAATGAAAGAGTAAATAGAATATGAATGCAATCTGGGGAAAAAACATAAAAATTATCTGTAAATGCTTTGATTGGTTTGTATAAAGGAAACATTTGGCTAAAACAAATGTGAATCCATTAAAGTAAAGCCAGGAGAATTCATAATGGAGAATATAGAAGTAGCAGAGAAGTTAAATGATTATTTTGTGTCTGTTTTCACTGAGCAAGAAATCAAGACATGAACGCCGAATGTAAGAAGTTATTCAAGTGTTTCATCAGCCACGATGGTATCAAATGGTGTGGGAGGTTGATGGACTGAATAGCATACTCCTGTTCCTACATTCATAATTAAACATTGACAATCCCAACCCCTTCATCACCCAGCATCCAGAAGGAGTGGTGATTAAAAGTAAAAAACTTTGGTTTAATTTAAGGAGAGGATCTGGTGGATTCATCTATGATCAAAATGAGTTCCAAGAGAGTCAATGAAGCATATCACTCAAAACCGATTAACCACTAACAACCCAGGACAGCACAGACAGGCATTCATCCACTTCACTGTTCAACACACAAATATCAGCGATCAGGCAAAAGTGAGGGCTGCAGATGCTGGAGATCAGAATAGAGAGTGTGGTGCTGGAAAGCCATAGCAGGTCAGGCAGTATCCGAGGAGCAGGAGAATCGATGTTTTGGGCAAAAGCCCTTCATCAGGAATGTATCAGCCCTTCCTGATGAAGGGCTTTTGCCCGAAATGTTGATGCTCCAGCTCTTCAGATGCTGTCTGACCTACTGTGCTTTTCCAGCACCACACTCTTGATATGATCTACCAGTCAATAACTCTGTGAGAAACAAAGTCTCTGATAATTCAGTGTAACTCCTAGGTTTGTCATTGGCCTTTTCCTGATTTACATAATTCGGGAAATGTCAGATCTAGCTTTTCCCAGTCAAAACTTCAATCCATGTGATGTATTTTCAGTGACAAAGGCCAGTGAAGCCTCCCTGCAGTGCATGATTTAGCCAGCAGGTGGCAGAGACACAAGGTAATTCTCAGCTGCTGGAAATGCTCAGCAGGTTTGGCAGCATCACTGAAGATAGAAACAAAGATAACAGCATTTCAGATGAGGGAGGCGTGTAAATGCAGAAAAGATTTGTTTATCGGCATTTTTACTTGGGTGTTATTTCAGAAATGCTTTCTTTCACTAAGAGGAAGGACTCAAGGAAGTGCCTGAATTCAGCCTTTATGTCAGTCATAGAGACCCCATCTTGGGGTCAATGAGAATAGAATTAAATGCAGGTCGAGCATGTAATTATTGCAACAATAAAATAAAACCAGGGTTACAATGAGCTGGGGGCTGATCTGATGGTGGGAACGTGTCTATCACAGGATTAAATCCCACCTGCCCCCAGAGATGTGTCATAACACATTCAAATAGGTTCATTAGAAAGTAATTTACCAAGAGGGAAACAAATTTATTAAAATAAATTGATAAAAACCAAATTTAAGTCAAGAAAATGGGAGAATGCCAATCTGGAAAATTGACTTTTTAATTGAAAATTATTTTTATGGTTTTATTTTGTATATCAGGATTAAAAATGCAATAATTATAAATGAGCTCTTCAACATCTAAATACCATGGTTTCTATAATATTGCTGTTTCATTCAGTGTCATAATGAGAAGGAGCTGGAAACAAGAAACATTGAGCCATTCCAGTGAAGTTACCCTGAACTGATGTTGAAATACAGAATGGTTAATTTAATACAGACCAGCTGGTGGATTTGTGTCCCTGATCCATAAGGCATGAAGGTGATAATTGAATCATTGCTTTACATTTATAGCAATACAATTGAAAGAAAATTCCTTATAATCCTCCAGATTTCACTGTCCTCTTGTTGTGTGACCATCCATCATTCAGCACAAAAAGAGATTACATGTAAGATGTATTCAGCAAAAATGATTTAAAAATAACCAAGCATTTTTAATTTTAATATAGCTAAATCAATGTGGATCATATTCAATACCACCTAAATATTATATTACAACTTCAGATGGTGTTTCTTTTCAGTGATGGGTTTGATTATTCTCAGTCAGAGATCTTTTACATGGTTTATCCTGAGGAGGATGTGAGTGTAGTCAGTTTGTAAAGCACTATACTTCTATTTCCAAATCAAATCTGAAAGACGAGGCCAGGAATTCAGAATATCTTCATACAGAATCTCTGCTCCACAACACACTTACTGGACAACTCAATTCAGAAGTCAGCATCAATCATGTGATCGTGTACAGGAGAAAGTGAGGACTGCAGATGCTGGATATCAGAGCCAACTGTGTGGTGCTGGAAAAGCACAGCAGGTCAGGCAGCATCTGAGGAGCAGGAAAAGCGACGTTTCAGGCAGAAGCCCTTTTACAGGAATGAGTCTTGTGGGTAGGGGCTGAGTGATAAATGGGAGGGGGGTTGGAGTTGGGGGAGGTAGCTGGGAAAGCGATAGGTGGATGAAGGTGTGAGAGAAGGCGATAGGTCAGAGGGTGGAGTGATGGACAGGTCCGGAGGGCAGAGCCAAGTAGGAGGCTGGGAACTAGGATAATGTGGGTGGAGGGGGACAGTGCACAGTCACATGGCAACAAGGAGAAAAGTTATTCAGGGTTGCAGTAAAATGTCATAATCCCACCCCAACAACATATAACATCTACAAAGGATGAAATAACATCTAGATTAGTTTACATGTTTCTGCATTCTTCAAACTAGAAAATGTTGAAAAATGCATGAGTTCCCAAATGTTAGTATAAAGCCTTTGCTGACCAGGTACATAGGAATTCATCACAGTGTAACCCCTCCACCACCCCACAATCTCCAGCTCATTAAATTGAATTAACACCTCCCTCAGTAAAACACACACTCCATTACATCAGTGTTAACTTTTGGACGTCCCCAAAGTTATCCCTTTGACTTCTGTGTGAAATTGGTAATGTTTTACTAACTATTGCCAAGATGTGAGCTGTTCTGGGTTCTTGGCATTTGCTCAGCTCACAGTTAGCCAGGCATACAGACCTGGTTTCTGTTCTTGATTCCAGACAGTACCCCCCGGGAGGGAGAAAAAAGGGGGTAATCCATTGGCTCCAACTCAGACCGTTCTGTTATTTTGAGGAGATCAACTTTCAAATTGGACTGAAAGCAAAGTTTCTTAATCATTATACGAGAAGCAGGGTCACTCTCACACCCGGGAACATTAGTTGTGTAACATCTGCCCTCAATGATATAAATCACATTTTATTTTATAATATTTAATGTCAAGAATGTAGCTTTCTGCGTAACTATTACAATATGGAGCTGTATCAATATTGAAAACAACAAATGTTGGAGATCATAGCATGTCAGGCAGCATCTATGGAGAGAGAGAGAGAGAGCAAGCTAACAAGATGACTCCTAATCAGACTGATAAAAACACAAAATTATTGCAGATCATTAAGCATTTCATATAAACTTTTCAAAGGTCTTTTGATCATCAATGGCTCTGTTTGAACAATCCTCATCCAACTTTCTTCCTCACTTCTCTTCTTCACTCCCCCATGGCTCTCCCTCCCTCTTCACTCCCCCTCCGTCTCTCCCTCTGTCTTCACTCTCCCTCCGTCTTCACTCTCCCTC
>NC_057732.1:56238891-56250084 GCF_004010195.1 Chiloscyllium plagiosum
AGGGCTTATGCCTGAAACGTCGATTCTCCTGTTCCCTGGATGCTGCCTGATCTGCTGCGCTTTTCCAGCAACACTTTTTCAGCTCTGAAGTCCATATAGAACAAGTCCACCATTCTACCTTCATCAATCCTCTTTGTTACTTCATCAAAAAACTCAATCAAGTTTGTGAGACATGACTTCCCATGCACAAAGCCATGTTGACTATCCCGAATCAGTCCTTGCCTTTCCAAATACATAGATACATAGGAGAAAGTGAGGGCTGCAGATGCTGGAGTACCAGAGTTGAAAAATGTGGTGCTGGAAAAACACAGCAGGCCAGGCAGAATCCGAGGAGCAGGAGAATCGATGTTTCGTGCATAAGCCCTTCTTCAGGAATCCTGAAGATCCTGATTCCTGAAGAAGGACTTATGCCTGAAACGTCGATTCTCCTGCTCCTTGGATGCTGCTTGACCTGCTGTGTTTTTCCAGCACCACATTGTTCAACTCTTTCCAAATACATGTACATCCTGTCGCTCAGGATTCCCTCCAACAACATGCCAAACCACCGAGGTCAGGCCCACCACCGAGGTCAGGCTCATTGGTCTATAGTCCCCTGGCTTGTCTTAACCGCCCTTCTTAAATATTGGCACCACGTTTGCCAACCTCCAGTCTTCCAGCACCTCACCTGTGACTATCGATGATACAAATATCTCAGCAAGAGGCCCAGCAATCTTCACTCTTCCTCCCTCTTCACTCCCCCTCTAGCTCCCCCTCCGTCTTCACTCCCCCTCTGGCTCTCCCTCCATCTTCACTCCCCCTCCGGCTCTCCCTCTCTCTTCACTCCCCCTCTGGCTCTCCCTCCCTCTTCACTCCCCCTCCGGCTCTCCCTCCCTCTTCACTCCCCCTCCGGCTCTCCCTCCCTCTTCACACCCCTCTCTGGTGTTCCTCCCTCTTCACTCCCTCTCCGGCAAACTCCAAACTTTTCCTTCCCCCTACTTGTAGCCGTCCCTTTTTCTGTGACTCCCTCCACAGTGTTTCCTTCTTGCTGAGAATGTAGAAAGACATTTCCTCCCACCATCAGCGACAGATTGTTGTTGGGATGTGGCTGTGCTGGAGGAGCTGCTGCTCATGATGAAGAGAACCACGGGGTCTGCGTTGTCCAATGGAGGAAGAGCAAACCCACGTCTTGAATGAAATAGAAGAATCCCTTGTAGAGAATAAGAACATGTTCATTGAATATGACCAGTGAGTGATGTTGATCTGACAGACAGCATTACAGGGCTTTTGAGGATGGCCCAAGGACTCACTCCTTCGAGATCTAGAAGTGTTCTGTCCAAGCCCACAAGACATCATCATAGTGGGTGGTGTTTCTGCTTCTTCTCCAATAGGAACGAGGAGCAGGAATTGGCCATTCAGAAAAATGCTGGATTATAAATATTACAAAGTCATAGTTTCACTTCAAATATTAACAAATAATCCAGCTTTCTATTAAACTGTACCAAAAGGTTTTGAAACTCAGCAACCATGGAGATATGACTAAGGGAACAAATTTAACTTCTTTGACCGAAAAATAATTTTTTAATGCAGCAAAGTCACAATTATTTTCATCTTCCAATCACTGTGAAGTTTCTTTTATATTTGAAATATAGAAAATAGGATCAGGGGTAGGCCACTCAGCCATTCGAGCCTGCTCCACCATTCAGTATGATCATGGCTCATTGACCAATTCAATTCCCTTCTTTGTAACATCCTTCTTTACCTCACAACCTGTAAAACAAGAAAGATAATTTTGATCAAAACAGAACAAGGAACTGCTGATGTTGGAGAACTGAAACACACAAAAACCTGAAATTGCTAGAGGAACTCAACAAGTCTGAGAGCATCTAGATCATAGAACATAACAGCACAGTACAAGCCCTTTGGCACTCAACATTGCGCTGACCAATGAAATTAATCTGATGACCATCTAGCCTACACAATTTCATTATTATTCATATGTATGTCCAATGTCCATTTAAATGCGCTAAACGTCGGCAAGTCTATTACTGTTGTAGGCAGGCCGTTCCATGCCTCTACTATACTCTCAGAGTGAAGAAACTACCCCTAATATCTGTCCTAAATCTATCACCCCTCAATTTAAAACTGTGTCCCCTTGTGTTAGCCTTCACCATCCAAGGAAAAAGGCTCTCACTGTCCGCCCTATCTAATCCTCTGATTATCTTATGCATCTCAATTAAGTCACCTCTCAACCTTCTTCTCTCTAATGAAAACAGTCTTAGTTCCCTCAGCCTTTCCTCATTAGACCTTCCCTCCATACCAGGCAACTTCCTAGTAAATCTCCTCTGCACCCTTTCCAAAGCTTCCACATCCTTCCTGTAATGCAGTGACCGAACTGTACGCAATACTCCAAGTGCATCCTGACCAGTGTCTTGTACAGCTGAAGCATAACCTTGTGGCTGTGAAACTCAATCCCCCTCCCAATAAACGCCAACACAACATATGCCTTCTTAACAACCCTATCAACCTGGGTGGCAACTTTCAGGGATTTATGCACCTGGACACCAAGATCTCTCTGTTCAACTGCTCTGCCAAGAATTTTACCATTAGTCCAGTACTCTGCATTCCTGTTATTTCTTCCTAAGCGACCTACCTCACACTTTTCCGCATTAAACTCCATTTGCCACTTCTCAGCCCAGCTCTGCATTTTATCTATGTCCCACAACATCCTTCAGCACTATCCACAACTCTGCCTAACTTAGTGTCATCCGCAAATTTACTAACACATCCTTCTACGCTCACATCCAGATCATTTATAAAATGACAAAAAGCAATGGCCCCAGAACAGATCCTTATGGCACACCACAGGTAACTGACCTCCAGGATGAACATTTCCTATCAACCACCATCCTCTCTTCTTTCAGCCAGCCAATTTCTGACCCAAACCGCTAAATCACTTCAATCCCGCAAATCTGTATTTTGTGTAATAGCCTACCATGTGGAACTTTATCAAACACCTTACTGAAGTCCATATATATCACATCAACTCACTTTACCTTCATCCACCTGTTTTGTTACCTTCTCAAAGAACTCAGTAAGGCTAGTGAGGCATGACCTACCCTTCACAAAACCGTGTTGACTATCCCTAATCAAATTATTCCTCTCCAGATGATTATAAATCCGATCTCTTATAACCTTTTCTAACACCTTACTCACAATGGAAGTAAGGCTCATTGCTCTATAATAACCAGGGTTATCTTGACTCCCCTTCTTAAACAAGGGAACATTTGCTATCCTCCAGTCTTCTGGCACTACTCCTGTCAACAATGACGACATAAAGATTGAAGCCAAAGGCTCTGCAATCTCCTCCCTGGCTTCCTAGAGAATCTGAGGTTAAATCCCATCTGGCTTGAGGGTTTTATCTATTTTCAGATCTTCCAAAATTGCTAAAACCTCCTCTTTGTCAACCTCAATCCCATCTAATCTTGTAGCCTGTATCTCCATATTCTCACTAACATTGCCCTTTTCCAATGTGAATACTGATGAAAAGTATTCATTAAGTTCTTCCCCATGTCCTCAGATTCCACACACAACCTCCCACTACTATCTTTGATTGGCCCTAATCTTACTCTAGTCATTCTTTTATTCCTGACATACCTATAGAAGGCCTGAGAGTTTTCCTTGATCCTATCCACCAACTTCTCATATCCCCTCCTGGCTCTTCTTAGCTCTCTCTTTAGACCTTTTCTGACTAACTTTTAACTCTCAAGCCCCTTCTTCCTCTTAACAAGAGCTTCAACTTCTTTAGTAAACCAGGGCTTTTTCTCTCGACAACTACCTCCCTGCCTGATGGATACATACTTATCAAGGACACGCAGTAGCTGTTCCTTGAATAAGCTCCACATTTCAACTGTGCCCATCCCCAGCTGTTTCCTTCCCCATCCTATGCATCCTAAATCTTGTCTAATTGTATCAAAATTGCCTTTCTCCAAGTTATACTTCTTACCCTGCGTTTTATACTTATCCCTGCCTATTGCTAACTAAATGATGGGCACTATCACCAAAGTGCTCACCTACCTCCAAATCTAACACCTGGCCGGGTTCATTCCCCAGTACCAAATCCAATATGGTATCACCCCTTGTTGGCCTGTCTACATACTGTGTCCAAAAACCCTCCTGCACACATTGAACAAAAACTGATCCATCTAAACTACTTGAACTATAGTATTCCTACTCAATGTTGGGGAAGTTGAAGTCCCCCATAACAACTACCCTGTTACTCTCACTCCTATCAAGTATCATCTTTGCTAAACTTTCCTCTATATCCCTGGAACAATTTGGAGGCCAATAGGAAACTCCCAACAGGGTGACCTCTCCTTTCCTGTTTCTAACCTCAGCCCAAACTATCTCAGTGGCTGAGTCCTCAAACGTTCTCTCAGTTGCTGTAACACTACCCTTGATTGCAAAGCTACCACTCCCTCCTCTTTTACAATCTTTTCTGTTCTTGCTGAAATATCTAATTCCCAGAACCTGCAACAACCATTCCTGTTCCTCCTCTAGCCATGTCTCTGAAACGGCAACAACATCAAAATCCCAGGTACCAATCCATGCTGCAAGTTCACCCGCCTTATTCCAGATGCTCCTGGCATTGAAGTACACACATTTCAAGCAAGCATCCTGGTTGCTGGTGCCCTATCGCAAATTTGTAAACCTATCCCTGACTTCACTACCCTCAACTTCCTATACACTGGAACTACAATTCAGGTCCCTTCCCCCTGCTGCATTAGTTTGAATCCCCCCCATTGAGCATTAACAAGCTCCCCTCCACCTCCTCCTCCAGGATATTGATACCCCTTTGGTTCAGGTGAAGACCATCCTGTTTGTCGAGGTCCCACCTAACCCCAGAAAGAGCCCCAATTATCCAGGAATTCAAAACCCTCCTTCCTACACCATCCCTGCAGCCACGTGTTCAGCTCCGCGCTCTCCCTGTTCCTCGCTTCACTAGCATGTGGTACGGGCAACAAACCAGAGATAACAACTCTGTTTGTTCCCGCTCTAAGATTCTACCCAAGCACACTGAATTTCTGCCTTAGATCCCAACCTTTCCTCTTACCCATGTCATTGGTGCCTATGTGGACAATGATTTGGGGCTGCTCTCCCTACCCCTCAAGGATCTCAAAAACACAATCAGAAACATCATGAACCCTGGCACCTGAGAGGCAACACATGAACCATGAGTCTCTCTCGTCCCCACAAAACCTCCTATCTCTCCCCCTAACTATGGAGTCCCCAGTGACTAAAGCTCTGCTCCTCTTCCCTCTTCCCCTCTGAGCAACAGGGAAAGACTCTGCACCAGAGACCTGTGCCCCACTGCTTACCCCTAGTAAGTTCCCCCCCCACCCCAACGTTATCCAAAATGATATACATATTGTTGAGGGGAACCACCACGGGAGATCCCTACACTACCTGACGGTTCCCTTTCCCACCCCTGACGGTAACCCATCCCATCTACCTTCTTCATGTGGCTGTGGAGTAACTACCTCCCTGTAATTCCTCTCAATAAACCCCCTCTGCCCCCTGAATGAGCTGATGTTCATCCAGCCCCAGTTCCAGTTCCCTAACATAGTTCTCGAGGAGCTGGAGTTGGTTGCACTTCCCACAAATGAAGTGTTGACCCTTACCTCCCACATTCTGCAGGAGGAACATTCATCAACCCTAACCTCCATTCCCACTATTCTAAATTCCCAAATAGACTACTGAAAAAATGAAATACGAAAAAAACTCTTGTCACCTTACCAACCAACGCCCAGAACGTTTTTTGGTTAGAGGAAGAGGATGGGTGGGAGACAGTATGCGAGTAGTGTTTCGGGTAAAGAAACCGCCCAAATATTTGACCTCATGACATCTCTGACTGCGTCCAGGAACTGAAGAAAAACCAGAACTAAAAGAAATTTCAATCGTATACTCATGCATCCTGACAGGCTCTGCTGCTCCCTGGAGACGTCGTCACCTCTCTGAGTGTGTCCAGGAACTGAAGAAAAACTGAAGCTGGAGATGAATGAACTTTGGCTCATTCAGGAGGTGGAGGGGGTTATTGAGAGGAGTTACAGGGGAGACAGTTACTCCAAGAAGGTAGGTGGGTGACTGTCAGGGGTGGGAAAGGGAACCGCAGGCAGTACAGGGATCTCCTGTAGTCTTTCCCCTCAACAACAAGTATATCTGTGGAGAGAAAAACAAAGTTATTGGTTTGAGTTCAATGACCTTTCTTCAGAACAGATGGTAGCTTGTAAAATATAGCATTGTTACTGATGACAGCAGGTGAGGCAAGAAGGATTGAGACGATAGATAGAAATAAAGACCAAAGAGAGGAACAATGGTTTGGCAGACAAAGGAATTGTTGATACATAATCAAAGATAGTTTTAATCCCCTGGCTTCCTCAAGAATTTGAAAAATACCATTTTCTGAGATTTGAATGAAATGAGAGGTCAGGGTCTCTGTTATGACAATACAAATTGAATGACAGAGTTTTGGGATCATAAGCAACTGGTCAGTAATCTGAAGCAGAATCTCTGACACTAACTGAGATGATGTTAAAGTGAATGAGAAACAGTTCATCCCTTTCCCAATGAGAGACCCTGCAGGAAATAGATTTACAGGGAGAGAAATAGAATATTTGATGAAAAATCAGCAATCTGAGTGTTAACTGTGGTTCTCTGTCCACGGGTGTGGCCTGATCTGCTAAGCAGTTCCAACATTAAAGATTTTTTTTCAGATTTTGACCATCTGCAGTCCTGAACTTTAGTCATGAACTGTTTTTTCTGATAATCATTGCAACAACACATTATCATTACAGCCTTTTTTATTTTATGAAAGTGAGACAAGAGAAACCTTTTTTGGAGAGCCTTGATCATTCAATTCTTTACCTTTGACCTCACGTGTATGAAGCTGAAAATGTGTTGCTGGAAAAATGTAGCAGGTCAGGCAGCATCCAAGGAGCAGGAGAATCGACGTTTCGGGCATGAGCCCTTTTTCAGGAATGAGGAAAGTGTGTCCAGCAGGCTAAGATGAAAGGTAGGGAGGAGGGACTTGGGGGACTCTACCTTTTATCTTATCCTGCTTGGCACACCTTCCTCATTCCTGAAGAAGGGCTCATGCCCGAAACGTCGATTCTCCTGCTCCTTGGATGCTGCCTGACCTGCTGCACTTTTCCAGCAACACATTTTCGGCTCTGATCTCCAGCATCTGCAATCCTCACTTTCTCCTCATGTGTATGAATAAAACCAACTTTGGGACTGAAATTTTAAAATAACTGCCTCATGAAGTGACACAAGGAATCAGAGTTTACTCAACCCTGGATTGTAGCAAGGGCAATTATTGTACAGGGATTGAGAGGTCCGGTATCTTGGTATAATTCTCCCTGGAGATCAAAACCAAACAGTCAAACATATTGAAGAAAAGATGCAGTTTAATTTGTTGATAATTTAGTTAGATTTAATCATTATGTTAGTAACTGTTAGGCTAATGCTGACTGATAATTATTGGATTATTAAAAAAAACTATGACATTATAAAGATCCTGAGGTTTCTTGTAGCTCTTGTTAATATATTGTCATCACTTCCTGGGGCAGCATGTTGGAAATCAAGTTCCACTATTCCACAATCATCACAAATGTGAAAATTTAATTAAATCACTGAATTACCCAGTTCTACCTAACTTTCAAATTCAAGTTACGAGAATATGCACACCAGGGGTTTTATTAATAAGAAAAAAGCTAATTCATACAAATAAACTGTTTATATAAATGGCAAATTGAATTGATAATCTTAATTCTATGCCTTACACTTTAATCCTTTCTTAAAGTTCCTATGTACAAACAGACACACATAGAGAGAAGACAGAAGTATTCTGGGCAGGGAAGAGAAAATGCCAGAGAAGCACAGTTCCAGCACCAGTCTGGATCAAGATGTCAATGAGTTGTTTTCTTTTGACCCCTTCTAATTGTTTGCTGATGACACGAGGCTGTAGACATAACAATCATCAGTCTTTTGATCAATAACTGAGGATTCATCCTTTCAGGACCACTGAGAATATTTTGTCTCTTTTTTTTCTCTAACAGGGCATGTGCAGAGACAGCAGCTCACTGAGAAAACTAAAGGAGAGGAATTAGCTGCTAGGGATTTTCTTTTACTTGTCAAGACAGGGAGGGAGAGAGAGGGAAGGATACCTTCTCTTTGCAGCCTGAATGTTTCTGCTCTTTGTCCAACCCAAATGTGCTGCTACCTATTCCCGGAACCAGTCAATGTTTGTAACTATCATGAAGCTTCCTGAACTTACAGCAATTAGAGCCAAGTTAACAGTCAATCAAGAGGCTGCCTCTGATAAAAACCACCCTGGACAGAAACAGGTGATGGCAGTTTGTCTGGAATTCTCTATCACTGCTTAAATAAGGCACCACTTTATATACAATTCATACAGTGCTTCAGCAAACACAACCTGATAAAGTCTCCTTGGTTTAAAAACAGGATCATCACCTAGCTTAGACCATGGTTCAGATAAAAAATTGGTCTTTATGATGTTCAGATAGAAAGGATTTACATGGGAAGTAAGGAGACAAATAATTCAAATTCTCTGTGTGATTATGTAGATCTACTAGTGAACTTGAGAAAAAGTACAGAATATGTCAATTGGGATGAGTGTGAGGATATAAGATTAGGATGGATTTAGTTTTGAATAATTGAATCATGTCTCTCAAACCAAGCAATGAAAATAATGCCTGGATGTTTCAGTTATGACCATGGTGAAGCAATCAGCATTCATTAGTTTTATCTGTGACTCTGATAATAACTTCTGGTATCTGAACATGTGCTGTTTGCAAAAGAATCCAAATGTTGCAACCAGAAATGTCCTGCTTGGCTGTCAAGTTTGAGGTTGAATTCCTCCTGGTGGATGTTTTCAGAGATCTTTGAACTAATGAGAAGTTCTTCTTTTCTCCATAGTATCACAGAGTTTAACACCCTTCTCCTAAAAAGTTACAAAGTTAAAAATCACACAACACCAGGTTATAGTCCAACAGCTTTAATTGGAAGCACACTAGCTTTCGGAGAGACGCTCCTCCACAATCACCTGATGAAGGAGCGTTGCTCCGAAAGCTAGTGTGCTTCCAATTAAACCTGTTGGACTATAACCTGGTGTTGTGTGATTTTTAACTTTGTACACCCCAGTCCAACACCGGCATCTCCGAATCATGCCTAAAAAGTTATGCCTTTTTAGTGAGGTGTGACTGGGTTACACCAGTGGGGACTTAACAGGGTCAATGCACACAGGTTATCTCTCCTTGTGAGAGAGTCACGGAACAGGGAGAATTATCTCCAAGTAAGAAATTACGCATCTATGTAAGAGATGAGAAGCAATTCCTTCTCGAGGTGCTGAATCTGTGGAATACCTTACTAGGAGGCCTGTGGAGGTTGCATCATTAAGTATAGGCAAGGTTAAGCCTGACTAAGAGATTCTTAATCAGTTAAGATAATCAGTCGTGATAGGAAAAAAGCAGGAAAATTAAGTTGAGAATTATTCAGTCAACTGTGATGTTATTGAGTCTGCGTAGCCATTCAATGTGCTGAACGGGAGAAAGTGAGGACTGCAGATCAGAGTCGAGTGTGTGTTGCTGGGAAAGCACTGCAGGTCAGGCAGCATCCAGGGAGCAGGAGAATTTGACTTTTCTGGCATAAGCTGTTCATCAGGAATGAGGCTTGTGGGTAGGGGCTGTCAAATAAATGGGAGGGGGTGGGGTGGGTGGCTGAGAAAACGATTGGTGGATAAAGGGGAGGGCGAAGGTGACAGCTCAGGGGGAGAATGATGGACAGGTCAGGAAAGTGGTGCTGAGTTGGAGGCTTGGGACTGGGATAATATGGGAGGGGGAGGGGAAACCATCTGCAAGTTGGCACCTTGTCTCCCCGATGTAGAGGGCACCACACCGGGTGCAACAAATGCAGTCGATGACATTGGTAGAGGTACAGGTAAATTTCTGACAGATGTGGAAAGATCTCTTCGGTCCTTGGACGGAGATGAGGTGAAGGGAGTGATGTGGGTACAGGTTTTCCATTTCCTGCGGTGGTGGGGAAAGTGCCAGGAGTGGGGTGTCGGTTGCTGGGGGGGCCTTGAACCTGACGAGAGTGTCGCGAGGGAATGGTCTCTCCGGAACACTGATAAGGGTAGGAAGGGAAATATACCTCTGGTGGTGGGGTCTGTTTGGAGGTGGCAGAGGATGGTGTGTTGTCTGTGGAGGTTGGTGGGGTGGAAGGTGAGGACCGGGGGGGGTCTGTCCTTGTTGTGTTGGGAGGAGTGGGGTTCAAGGGCGGTGGTGCACGAAATGGAGGCGATGTGCTGGAGGGCAGCGTCGACCACGTGGGCAGGGAAGTTGCGATCTTAGAAGAAGGAGACCACGTGGGACTTTGAGGTGGCATTCGTTATTCTGGGAATAGATGTGGCAGAGGACCTTAGGCTCATCCGAGAGAACGAGATCTTTCTGGACAAGACCTTCAGCGAGGTTATTACACCAATCATGCCAGAAGAGAGCAGAAGAGAGTAGACGATGAGGAAGGCAGAGAGGAGACAGGTGCAAGAGACCCCGGGAGAAGTACCTTCAGGAACAAGTTGAAGCTTTTGGAAACAGTAGAGACTGATGACACTGCCAGTTCACAAGGCAGCCAGGTCTGTCAATCAAAAGTTGCGGAAGAGTCGGACATCGCACAGAGCCGTGGTAATAGGGGACTCCATCGTGAGAGGAACTGACCGGGGTTTTTGTGGCAGCAGGAGGGATTTAAGGATGGTGTGTTGCCTTCCTGGTGCCAGGGTGAAAGACATCGCGGACAGAGTGCAGGAATTCCTCAAGGACGAGGGTGAAGAGCCAGAGGTGGTGGTACATGTTGGCACAAATGATGTCGGGAAGAAGAGGAGGAACATACTATGGCAGGACTTCGGAGAACTAGGAAGAAGGCTGAAAAGCTGGACATCCAGGGTGGTTATCTCCGGTTTGCTTCCAGTTCCTTGGGCTGGAGAGGCCAGAAACAGGGAGATAATGGACTTGAACGTGTGGCTGGGGAACTGGTGCAGGAAGGTAAAAACAATGACTGCAGATGCTGGAAACCAGATTCTGGATTAGTGGTGCTGGAAGAGCACAGCAATTCAGGCAGCATCCGAGGACAGGCAAAATCGAC
>NC_057732.1:56253386-56265719 GCF_004010195.1 Chiloscyllium plagiosum
AAGATAGTGGAATCAAGGCTTATGGAGATAAGGCAGGAAGAGGATACTGATTAGGAATGATCAGCCATGATTATATTGAATGGCGGTGCAAGCTCGAAGGGCTGAATGGCCTACTCCTGCACCTATTGTCTATTGTCCATTGTCTAATAAGGGATGGCATTTGTACAGGAAGTAGGATGGGAGGAGGTGTAGTTTAGGTAGCTGTGGGAGTTGGTGTCTGAGTTTGGGCGATCGCCAGAGACGGTGATGGAGAGGTCCAGGAAGGGCAGGGAGGTGTCCGGGATGGTCCAAGTGAATTTGAGGTTGGGGTGGAAGGTGTTGGTAAAGTTGAACTGTTCAGCCGCCTCCTGGGAGCATGATGCGGCACCGATATAGTCAACAATGTGTTGGAGGAACAGGTGGGGGCAAGTGCCGCTGTAACTGCAGAACATGGACTGTTCCACATACCCAACAAACAGGCAGGCACAGCTGGGGCCCATTCAGGTGCCCATGGTTACCCTTTTGGTTTGGAGGAAGTGGGAGGATTGGAAGGAGGGTGAGGACCTGTTCAGCCAGGCGGATGAGGGTGTTGGTGGAAGGGTACTGGTTGGGACGGCGGGAGAGGAAGAAACGGAAGGTTTGGTGACCTTTGTTGTGGCAGACTGATGTGTACAGGGACGGGATGTCCATAGTGAAGATGAGGCATTGGGGGTCGGGGAAATGAAAATCTTGGAGGAGGGGAAGGATGTGGGTGGTATCCCAAACATAGGTGGGGGGTTCTTGGACTAAAGGGATCAGTTCGGTGTCGAGGTAGGAAGAGATGAGTTCAGTGGGACAGATGCAGGCTGAGACAATGGGTCGACCGGGGCAGTCAGGTTTGTGAATCTTCGGTAGGAGGTAGAATCAGGAGGTGTGGGGTTCATGGACAATGAGATTGGAGGCTGTGGGTGGGAGATCCCCAGAGGTGATGAGGTTGTGGGTGGTCTGGGAGATGATGGTTTGGTGATGGGACGTGAGGTCGTGATCAATGGAGCAGTAGGAGGAGGTGTCTGTGAGTTTGTGCCTGTCTTCAGCAGTGTAGCGGAAGGTATGCCACATTACTGCTGTGCCCCCTCCTTGTCTGCGGGTTTGATGGTGAGGTTGGGATTGGAGTAGAGGGCTGTGCATTGTAGGGCGGGACGTTGGAGTGGGGGAGGAGGGTGTACACATTGAGGCAGTTGATGACACGGCGGCAGTTTAAAATGATGAGGTCAAGGGTGGGTAACCAGCCGGCACGGGGTATCCAGGTGGATGGGCTGTGTGGAGGTGGGAGAAGGAGTCTTTGTTGAGTGGGCTGGTGTCTTGGTTAATAAAGTGGGTGCGGAGGCAGAGGCGGCAGAAGAAACATTCAAGGTCTTGGCGTGTGTTGCACTCATTAATCTGGGACCATAGAGGGATAAAGGTGAGGACTTTACTGAGGACTGAATGTTTGTTCTCTGTGAGGGGGAAGTCTGGGGAAATAGAGACCACACTGCAGGGCTGGGAGCTAGGACCTGGAGGCGGAGACAGTTGTTGCTTGAGTAGGCACGGTTATAGAGTCAGTCATGACGTCACCAACGGAAGTGACACTCACAAGGGGACAGAAGTGATGTCACAAGGGGACAGAAGTGATGTCACAAGCAATGGGGCTGACATTTCGGTTTGGTTCTCGGAGGGTGATGTCACTGGTGGCGGAAGTGAAGTTGGCGAAAGAGTTTTCTGTGTCAAGGTGAGTGATGTCTGTAGGGGCGGAAATGACGTGCAAGGTAGGTATCGCATATGTGCTGAGGGCGGTGAAACTAGTGATGGTGGTGACAACTCCCTCATCAGGTCCACACCCCCCACCAGCCCACACCCCACTTCCTGGCATTTTCCGCTGCCACCGCAGGAAGTGCAAAACCTGTGCCCACACCACTCCCCTCACCTCCGTCCAAAACCGCAAGAGATCCTTCCACAACTGTCTGAAATTTCCCTATACCTCTACCAATGTCATCTACTGCATCCGTTGTACCCGGTGTGGTGTCCTCAACATCGGGGAGACAGGATGCCTTCTTGTGGATCATTTCAAAGAACATCTCTGCGATACCCGCACCCACCAACCCCACCGCCCCGTGGCTGAGCACTTCAACTCCCCCTCCCATTCTGTCAGGGACATGCAGGTCCTGGGCCGCCTCTGCTGCCAAATCATTACTACCTGATCCTGGGAGGAAGAACACCTCATATTCTGCTTTTGGATCCTGCAACCACACAGGATAAATGTGGATTTCAACAGCTTCCTCATTTCCCCTCCCCCCACATTATCCCAGTCCCAAGCCTCCAACTCTGGGTACCACCCTCCAGTTCTGTCCATCATTCCCCCCTCTGACCTATCACCTTCTCCCTCACTTTCATCCACCTATCACTTTCTCAGTTACCTTCCCCTGCCCCTCTCCACCCCCCTCCCTTTTATCTCTCAGCCCCAGCCCACAAGCCTCATTACTGATGAAGGGCTTCTGCCCGAAACGTCAATTCCCTGCTCCCCTGATGCTACCTAACCTACTGTGCTTTCCCAGCACCATACTCTTGACTCAGTGTGCTGAATGGCTTACTACTTAAAGTCTTCTGGACTGCCATTGTTGCACTAATTCTTAGTTGATTGTCAGCCTCTCCAGCCCTGTAAAACTAATATTATTTTTGTGTAATGTCATTTTTTTGATTATGATATTAAAAATCCATAGTTTTTAAAATAAGTTATTTTTAAATTTATGATATGTCAACTTCAAATCCATATGTCCCAATTTTATAACAACTGAAGAGTAATTAGTACACTTTTCCTCTTGGCTTGCTGTCTTGGGAATATTTCAAAGTGATTGGTTGCTCATTTTGCTTGATGACATCATTGTTATGGGGCACCTGGAGATTGATTTGGCTCCAGAACAAACCAATCCTGAGAAAGGGGGGGTCCTTGCCACAGACACCACCAGATATTAATGGGCAGTTTTCTTGAAGATCAGTGGTGAGTGGTATCAGTTCAACACTGGCCACCAAATCTAGGCCAATACCTTAATTATTTACAGAAATGTCATCAGTTTTTTGCTGATTCTGTTTCCAAATAATTCATATGAAAGTAACCTTTAAAAGTTCCAGAAGTAGTCAAAAATCGATTGAACGTAGAACAGTACAAGCCCTTTGGCCCTCAATGTTGTGCTGGCCTTTTATCCTACTCCACAATCAGACTGACCTACATACCCTTCATTGTACTAACCTTCATGTGCCAACCAAGAGTCACTTAAATGTCCCTAATGTATCTGACTCTACTACCACTGCTGGCAGTACACTCCATGCACCCACCAATGTCTGTGTAAAGAACGTTCCTCTGATGTCTCCATTAAACCTTCCTCCAATCACCTTAACATTCTGCCCCCTCGTGTTAGACATTCCTGCCCTGGAAAAAGTCTCTGGTTATCGACTGTATCCATATCTTCAACATCTTGTACATCTCTATTGAGTCACCTCTCATCCTCCTTTGCTCCAATGAGAGAAGCCCTAGTTCCTTCAAAATTTCTTCATAAGACATGCCCTCCAGTCCAGGCAGCATCCTGACAAGCACAGCAGGTCAGGCAGCATCCAAGGAGCAGAAGAATCGACGTTTCGGGCATGAGCCCTTCTTCAGGATTCCTGAAGAGCTCATGCCCGAAACATCGATTCTCCTGCTCCTTGGATGCTGCCTGACCTGCTGCGCTTTTCCAGCAACACATTTTCAGCTCAGAGACAGAGAACCTACTTTTTATAGTCCTGTTCACAAAACATTTTCCCTTAATTCATGAGGAGGACAGTGTGGAACTGCAAAGGAACATTGAGATGGTGGAGTGGGTGAGTAGGTGATAGGTGAGGCTCAGTGTAGAGAAGTGAGGTGATGCACTTTGGTAAGACAATGTAAAATAGGAAATGTGGGGTACAACCCCACTGCTGGCATGTAGGTGTACAGGTAGTTCTGTAACGCGATGGTTGCATTCTTATGCAACACAGTTACAGAAAAATTGCACTTTAGAAACACCGCTTAAAGTGTTGGCGATGTAATCGCATTACAGTACAGCCAACACGCGATTTAAAAGTTTGCATTTTAGAAACAGTGTTCCTAATTCGTCAATCGCATCACAGCAAATTCATGTTAATTAAACACATGTTATAACGGAATGACCTGTAAATCTGAGCAGATCATTGAAGGTTACAGGCCAAGTGGAGATAGCCGTAAGTAAAGTATATTGTGTCCTCTGCTTTTTTAATAGGGGAACAGACTACAAGGGTAAGGAAGTGATGTCAAACTTATACAAAGCACTTGTCAGACCTCAGCAGGAGTATTGTGACCTCTATGCTATCAGAATAATGTGAATGCATTGGACAGAGAACCCTTGCGAGAAGGGTTCCAGGAATAAGAAACTTCAGTTATGAGGATTGACTGGAGAATTCTCTTTGGAAAGAAAAACAGAGAGGGAGATTTGATGGAGGTTTTCAAAATCATGAGCAGGCTGGATAGAGTTAAAAGGGTGGAGTTTTCCTGCTTGTAAAAGAAAGGGAGCATAAACACTTATGCAAATGAAGCAAGAGTGATGTGAGAACATGTCTTTTTCACTTAGCGTGTAGTTAAGGTGTGGAATGCACCTCATTGATGTGATAGAGGCAGGTTCAATTGGCCATTCAGAGCATTCGGTGATTAGATAAAAAGAGTGGCCAAGGATATATGGGAAAGGCAGGAGATTGACACTGGGACCACTTGTAGTCTACTCCCCTATTTAAAAACAGCTAAGGTACACTTTACTTACCGCTATCTTCACTTGGCCTGTAATCTTCAATAATCTGTTCACATTTACAGGTCATTCGGCTATAAAGTGTGTTTCATTAACATGAATTCACTGTAGCATGATTGACAAATTGGGAATGTTGATTCTAAAGAGGAAACTTTTGAATTGTGTGTTGGCTGTAACGTGATCACGTCGCCAACACTTTAAGCACAGTTTATAAAGTGCGATCTTTTTTCTCTCTCTGTAACGGTGTTGCACAAGAACGCAACCATCGCATTACAGAAGAACTACCTGAACACCTATGTGCTGGTAGGTGCTGTGGGATGGAACCAGTGCAGGCATGATGGGCTGAATGGCCTTTTTATTTTGCAGTGTAACTTCTGTCCGTCAAATCCTCCTGCACTGCATCAGCAGAACTTGTGAAAGTATTATGACCTCTTTCATATTTTGTATGTTAATTACAATCACTTTAACTTATTGTGATGTTCACTTTGTACAGTTTATCTATCACGTAAAGCCTGTGATAGATGAACTGTTAGGATTGAAGCTCAGTGTCACATGTAGCATCTACAGAGGACACTGCATTAAGATAAGTTACACATTTCAATCTGATTCCATTTCCGAGTTTTTATCTAACTCTCCATGTCTGTCCACCTTTGTTTGCAAGTTACTTGCCATGGAATCATTCAGTACACAACAGGCCCTTCAGTCCATCAAAAACTCACTACTACATACTCACTGGTGGTCCCACTTTCCTGCACCAGGGCTATAGCCTTGAAAGTTATTTTGAAAAACATTTCAAGTGGCTCATCCAAGTAATTTTCAATAATTCTGAGCTTTCTCACCTCAACTATCCTCCCAGGCAATGTATTCCAAGTTCCCATCACCCATTGGATGCAAAAGACGTTCCTCAAATCCCCTCCAAATCGTCAACCTTTAACTTTAAAATTATTATTGACCCTTCAAGCCATGTTTGGAAAGCAAATAGCGAAGCACATTTCAGGGAAGAATGAAGACATTCAGACTGAGTCTGACACTGGGGATGAGACCTCTGGCACTGCCTCAGTCATCAGTGAGCTTGTTTCCATTGGCCGCTTGACCTGAGCCATTTGACGATTGCAAAGTCATTGAATTTAAGATGGGCTTTCTGCCCCCTTCACCCAATCACATGGCCTGCAGTTCTTGGGCCAGAAGTGCAACCATGAAAGATGTCCTACAGAGGGACTGGAACAATTCCACTGGAGAAAAGCCATCTATCCCAGAGAGAGGAAGAGGGGCCAGGCTATAGGAGTCTCGTGGTGTGGACAGGGCAGGGGCTCAGGAAATGCAGAAAAGGCTGAATACTTTGGAACCTCAGGTGGGTGCAAGACAAGGAAAGACCCCAGCCCACCTCCCGTCAACCTCCAAGTTTCACTCGATTCCAGCTTTCCCCAGCTATGGGTCAAGTTCCAACAACTCCAGGCAATAACCCTTAAATGCTTGTGAGTTAACTCCCAGCCATTAAGGGTAAGAACTTTCACTCCAACTGGGAAAATTAGTGTGGGTGAATGGAGAAGGGGCTGAGTAGATGACAGGTACATCCTTGTTGCCATGGCACCTGGTTTTACATCCCTCCCACTCAGCAACTTGTCTGCAAATTCTGACCCAATCACCTCGGAGTCGGATGTTGTGATAGGCTTTGTCTGGACAGGCTGTGTGAAGCTGAATGACTGTTCTCCAATTCTAGCAAAAGTGAGGACTGCAGACGCTGAAAACCAGAGTTTAGGTTGGAGTGGTGCTGGAAAAGCACAGCAGGTCTGGCAGCATCTGAGGAGCAGGAAAATCGATGTTTTGGGCAACGTCTGAAGGGCTTTTGCCTGAAACATCGATTCTCCTGCTCCTCTGATGCTGTCTGACCTGCTGTGCTTTTCCAGCACCACTCTGTTCTCCAATTCTGTTGATCCTGTTACCATGGTGCTGTTTCCCACTCAGTTTATTCAGGAATGATTTATGTAACATGTTTCACAGGCAGGGAAAGGGGTAGGAATCATTGGGTGTTAGTGCTACTCCTGATCTGGGAGCACTGTTCCCTCTCATTTCCTTCCCAGCTGTCTGGTTCTCTAAAGCCTGAGTGTGGCAGTGACCTCTGGAAGTGAACATCAATGATGCGAGTGGTGAGCCAATGGCAATCACACACATGGAACATTGGAGCACCTACTCAGCTTTGAGGAAACATTGCCTGGACTCCTGACCCTGCCCTACCCCTTCCTCCCCAGCCTGAGCATATTGCCCCCAACACCACCCAGCCCCACACTTTGAACCCCAGTTCCTGATTTTTGTCCCTGATGTACTCCCCTGTCTCTGGTCATGGACACAGCTACAGAATGCAGAATATATCCTGGATTTTCCTTTTTGTAATTAATAAATGTTCATTGATATGTCATTGTTTTCTCATTACTCAATCAAGAGGAGATTTTTTAAAAAGACTGCTTTTTCCAAGAGGAGATTTTGTACCTTAGTCTTCTCAGGTAACAGTATTTCAGTGATGGAAAATATAATGGCTGTTGTTTCACAGTGTCACAGGAAATGAGAGAAATCTTCGGGCAATCGATGGTAAAAGGCTGCAGGATATAACTTGATGAAAACACTATAACTTTGCTCTTTTTCAATCAAGTCAGTGCCGGCACAATGGGCCAGATGGCTTTCATCTGCAATTCCGTGAATCCTCCTGCGTCTGCCCTCAAGTCTTCCAGGTCGTTCCTCAATTTACTCCAGTAATGCAACTCCTTTTCAATTTCCTGCACTGAAGAGTTGTCCAAGATTGTGAGCAACATAAACCCACCCTTTTCTGAGGAAGGGTCATTCAACCTGAAACGTTAACTCTGATTTCTCTCCACAGATACTGCCACACCTGCTGAGCTTTGCCAGCAATTCCTGTTTTTGTTTCTTTTCCAGAGAGTTCTCGCTATGTCAAAGCAACTCCCTCTTTATTTGCCCCCCCTTCTCCACACTCTTTTCATGTTTTCCTTTTCTTTCCAGAGTTGTGGGAGCTGAACAGGAGCATGGTTTTCCATGGGCCCCGGGGATTTCTGGACTTGCAAACAGTGTTTTTGGATGAGTATCAGGATCGTCTGTTTGTGGGAGGCAGAGACCTCGTTTATTCACTCAGTTTGGATCACATTGACAAGAATTACCAAGAGGTACGATCTCACCTACTCACTGGAGATGCACAGACAGACATTCCACTCTGGCCTTCACTTGCTCAAACTCTCATTGTTCTTTAAACATTTAGAGAACAGAAATCAAAGGATCAAATTCTCAAACAAATCAATCTTTTTTTTTGGATCTGCACCAACTCTCCACATATTGTAGAATACTTGGATTGGCAGATACCTTGCAACGTACTGAACAATACATTTCAACCAGAGAATTACACTATACAGTACCTTTAGCATTACAAAATGTGCCAAGAAACTTCACAGGAAAATTTTAAAATGGAATCTGACACTGTGTCATAAAGTGATATTTGGTCAGCTACAAAAAGACTGGTCAAAGAGCTATTGTTCCAAGAGGGGATTGAGGTCAAGCGTTGGAGAGGTTTAGCAAGGGGTTCCTAGGAGTTGAAGGCACCACAGCCAATGATGGAACAGTTAACATCGGGAAAGACCAAGTGACCAGAATCATAGAAGAGTAAATAGAGTCAGAGTCATTCACCATGGAAACAGACCCTGTGACCCAACTCATCCACACTGACCAAGTCCCACTTGCCTGCATTTGGTCCATGTCCCTCTAAACCTTCCCTATTCATGCACCTGTCCAAAAATGTCTTTTAACTGTTGGAACTGTACATGCATCAACCAGTTCCTCTCAGTTCATTCCACATCAAACCACCCTCTGCATGAAAAACTTACACGTCAGATCTCTTTTAGATCCTTCTCCTCCCTCCTTAAACCTCTGCCCTCTAGTTTTGAGCTCTCCATCCCTAGGGAAAAGGACCTTAGCTATTCACCTTATTTATGCCCCCATGATTTTATAAACCTCTGTGAGGCCACCTCTCAGGGAGAGGGAGGGATGAGAACATAGCAGGCTTGGAAAACAGATGGAAAGTGTGAAATTGAGCTATTGCTTAATCAGAAGTCAATATTTATCAGTGAGGACAGGGATGGTGAATGATTAGGATTTGATACAAATCAGGAAAATTTGAATCAGTTCAAGTTATAGAATCCTAGAGGGTACTGCATGGAAACAGGCCCATCAGCCCAGCATGCCCACAATTAAGTTAGTCTCATTTCTCTGCGTTTAGTCCATATCCCTCCATCCCTTCCTCATCCATGTACCTATACAAACATTTCTTAAAACACAAAATTGTACTCCCCTCTACCACTGCCTCTGGCAACCAAATGTAGAATGTCATGAATGAGTCTGAGTGTGTTGTAATCGGTAAGTCTATAGGTAACAACCTGCGGTTCCAGTCTTCCGACGTCTGTGTTACATATATTTCTTTGGTAAATGCATTACTGAAATAACATTGCACACTACCTGCCAAGGTGTAGAGTGACTTGGAGAGAAACTTCCACATTTCCAAGTGCCAATGCCAGAAATCGCGATTTAATTTATTAGTGGTGAGGCATTAACAGCCAGTGTTGAGGTTAGAGTGGTGCTAGAAAAGCACAGCAGGTCAGGCAGCATCTGAGGAGCAGGAAAATCGACGTTTCAGGCAAAGGTTCTTCGTCATTCCTGATAAAGGGCTTTTGCCTGAAACATCGATTTTCCTGCACCTCGGATGCTGCCTGACCTGCTGTGCTTTTCCAGCACCACTCTAATCTCCAACATCTGCAGTACTCACTTATGCCTCATTAGCAGCCAGACCTTTACCATTAACATCAAACCATGCTGCTGTATAACTGCAGTTAGTTTTCGCAGAGAATTTTGCTTCTTCTCTCATCATTGTCCTGTGTCTCAGCAACCAGAGCTTATTGTTTTCATGCATTATGGCCCAGAGCATCCTGTCTCCACACAGAGACCAGACATTTGTCAATGCTATGTGTCAGGACTCCCCTGAAGATCTGCTGAATGACCTCTAACAGAATTGTATGAGAAGGTTCAATTTCTGATGGGCAACTCCTTGCTCACCAGGATTTATTTAGATCACACTCATTTTCTCAGTATTTTATTTTTAAAGCCTTTGAACGTGGCCACAATTGAATTAAATTACCAAAATACAGCAGCTACTGTCATAAAAAGGGTGAGTGTATAGTCTTTCCTCAATGTCCTGCTCTTTGAAGAATAACTCTGATGGAAAACTGCTCCACATTCTTGTAGAGACTGTTTTGGAAATCACAGTCAGAAATATTCAACCCCATCAGCAAGAAAACCTGTAAAGGAAGTGGCACTTGGATCACCTTGGATGATTCAATCTGTCAGAACAAGACTGCAATCCCAAAATACTAAATTGGGAGACTGAGAGTGATTAGTTCAGCTGCGTTGATCTGCACCTGAGGGTTAGCTGTGAAGGTTGCTCACAAACTGCAGAGATTTTTGACCACGGCCA
This sequence comes from Chiloscyllium plagiosum, assembly GCF_004010195.1. Taxonomy (NCBI): domain Eukaryota; kingdom Metazoa; phylum Chordata; class Chondrichthyes; order Orectolobiformes; family Hemiscylliidae; genus Chiloscyllium; species Chiloscyllium plagiosum. Next base: position 56,263,695 of record NC_057732.1, read on the forward strand.
CCAGTCTGGGCCTGTGAACTTTGAAATATTAATTCTGTTTCCTGCGAATATTGACAGTATTTTCTGTTTTAATAATTCACCAAGAAAGGGAATTCATGGAATGCTTACAGGATGGCGTTTTGGAACAGCTTGTGATGGAGCCCACAAGGGAGCAGACTATTCTGGACCTAGTGCTATGGAATAAGCCAGACTTTATAAAAGATCTTAAAATCAGGGAACACTTAGGCGGCAGTGATCATAATATGGTAGAGTTCAGTCTGCAGTTTGAAAGAGAGAAGGCAAAATCAGATGTAATGGTGTTACAGTGAAATAAAGGTAATACAGGGGCATGAGAGAGGAACTGACAAAAGTCGACTGGAAGGAGAGCCTAGCGGGGAAGACAGTAGAGCAACAATGGCAGGAGTTTCTGGGTGGAATAAGGAAGGAGAGGATCAAATATGAAGGTAAGCTAGCCAGTAATATTAGAAATGACAGTAAAAGTTTCTTTCAATACATAAGAGACAAATGAAAGGCAAAAGTAGAGATTGGGCCTCTCCAAATTGATGCAGGAAAGTTAGTGATGGGCGATAAGAAAATAGCTGAAGAACTTAATAAGTACTTTGTGTCAGTCTTCACAGTGGAAGACAGGAGTAATATCTCAACAATTAAGGAGAGTCCAGGGGCAGAGTTGAGTATGGTAGCCATTACAAAGGAGAAAGTACTTGAAAAGCCAAAAGTTAAAAATTGATAAATCTCCTGACCTGGATAGGCTACATCCTAGAGTTCTGAGGGAGGTGGCTGAGGAAATAGCGGAGGCATTAGTTGTGATCTTTCAAAAATCACTGAAGTCAGGGAAAGTCCCAGATAATTGGAAAATCGCCATTGTAACCCCATTGTTCAAGAAAGGATCAAGACAAAAGGTGGGAAATTATAGGCCAATTAGAACAAGTCAGCATGGATTTAGTGGCAGTTGTGCCTGACAAACCTGTTAAAATTCTTTGAAGAGGTGGCATGGTGGCTCAGTGGTTAGTGATGCTGCCTCACAGCACCAGGGTCCCAGGTTCGATTCCAGCCTCAGGCGACTGTGTGGAGTTTGTACATTCTCCCCGTGCTTGTTTGGGTTTCCTCCGGGTGCTCTGGTTTCCTCCCACAGTCCAAAGATGTGCAGGTCAGGTGAATTGGCGATGCTAAATTGCCCATAGTGTTAGGTGCATTAGTCAGAGTGAAATGGGTCTGGGTGGGTTCCTCTTCAGAAGGGCAGCATGGACTGGTTAGGCTGAAGGGCCTGTTTCCACACTATAGGGAATCTAGTCTAATCAGGTAACAAGTAGGTTAGACCAGGGAAACCCAATGGATGTTATCTACCTAGACTTCCAAATGGCCTTTGATAAGGTGCCTCACAGGAGGCTGCTGAGTAAGGTGAGGGCTAATGGTGTTCAAGGGCTACTGGCATGGATTGAGGATCAGCTGTCTGATAGAAGACAGAGTTGGGATAAAAGGTTCTTTTTTGGAATGGCAGCTAGTGACAAGTGGTGTCCCGCAGGGTTCAGTGTTGGGACCGCAGCTGTTCACATTATGTATTAATGATCTGGATGAAGGGACTGGGGGCATTCTGGTGAAGTTCGCTGATGATACGAAGTTAGGTGGACAGGCAGGTAGTACTGAGGAGGTGGGGAGGCTGCAGAAAGATTTACAGTTTAGGAGAATGAATTTCATCAGCCATTTCTTGGACCAATGTGAGGTTTTGCAATTTGGGGGGAAAAAGAATACTGGCATGGACTATTGTATAAACGGTGAGAAAATTCATAAAGCCAAAGTTCAAAGGGATCTGGGAGTGCTAGTATAAAATTGTCTAAAGGTTGACTTGCAGGTTGAGTCCATGATTAAGAAAGCAAATGTAATGTCGTCATTTATCTCAAGAGGGTTGGAATATAAAAGCAGTGAGGTGCTACTGAGACTTTATAAAGCTCTGGTTAGGCCTCATTTAGAATACTGTGTCCAATATTGGGCCCCACACCTCAGGAAGGACATATTGGCACTGGAACG
>NC_057732.1:56266219-56292581 GCF_004010195.1 Chiloscyllium plagiosum
TGGGTTTCCTCCGGGTGCTCTGGTTTCCTCCCACAGTCCAAAGATGTGCAGGTCAGGTGAATTGGCGATGCTAAATTGCCCATAGTGTTAGGTGCATTAGTCAGAGTGAAATGGGTCTGGGTGGGTTACTCTTCAGAAGGGCAGCATGGACTGGTTAGGCTGAAGGGCCTGTTTCCACACTATAGGGAATCTAGTCTAGTCAGGTAACAAGTAGGTTAGACCAGGGAAACCCAATGGATATTATCTACCTAGACTTCCAAATGGCCTTTGATAAGGTGCCTCACAGGAGGCTGCTGAGTAAGGTGAGGGCTAATGGTGTTCAAGGTGAGCTACTGGCATTGATTGAGGATCAGCTGTCTGACAGAAGGCAGAGAGTTGGGATAAAAGGTTCTTTTTTGGAATGGCAGCTAGTGACAAGTGGTGTCCCGCAGGGTTCAGTGTTGGGACCGCAGCTGTTCACATTATATATTAATGATCTGAATGAAGGGACTGGGGGCATTCTGGTGAAGTTCGCCGATGATACGAAGTTAGGTGGACAGGCAGGTAGTACTGAGGAGGTGGGGAGGCTGCAGAAAGATTTAGACAGTTTAGGAGAATGAATTTCATCAGCCATTTCTTGGACCAATGTGAGCAAATGTGAGGTTTTGCACTTTGGGGGGAAAAAAAATACTGGCATGGACTATTGTATAAACGGTGAGAAAATTCATAAAGCCAAAGTACAAAGGGATCTGGGAGTGCTAGTATAAAATTGTCTAAAGATTGACTTGCAGGTTGAGTCCATGATTAAGAAAGCAAATGTAATGTCGTCATTTATCTCAAGAGGGTTGGAATATAAAAGCAGTGAGGTGCTACTGAGACTTTATAAAGCTCTGGTTAGGCCTGATTTAGAATACTGTGTCCAGGATTTGGCCCTACACCTCAGGTAGGACATACTGGCACTGGACCGTGTACAGCGGAGATTCACATGGATGATCCCGGGAATGGTAGGTCCAGCATACAATGAATAGCTGAGGATCCTTGGATTGTATTCATTAGAGTTTAGAAGGTTGAGGGGAGATCTAATAGGAACCCACAAGATAATGCATGGCTTAGAAAGGGTGGATGCTGGGAAATTGTTCCATCGGCAGGGAAACTAGGACTCGTGGGCACAGCCTTAGAATTACAGGGGGTCAATTTAGAACGGAAGTGAGGAGACATTTCTTCAGCCAGAGAGTGGTGGGCCTGTGGAATTCATTGCCACAGAGCGCAGTGGAGGCCGGGAAGTTAAATGCCTTCAAAGCAGAGATGGATAAATGCTTAATCTCGCAACGAATTAAAGGATACGGGGAGAGTGCGGGTAAGTGGCATTGAAATGCCCATCAGCCATGATTAAATGGCAGAGTGGACTCGATGGGCCAAATGGCCTTACTTCCACTCCTATTTCTTATCGTCTTAATTAGACTGTCTTTGAAGAGTTGAAAGAGAAATGTCATGGTCTCCTCGGCCAACTCTGAGTCATGAACTGTACGATATCAGTTCCCTATGATATACAGTCTGGTCAAGGAAGAGTTCTTGCCCAGTGGTTATGGCTACAGAAGCTGATCGAGTGATTTGTGTGTGGGGCTGTCTGGAAACTAAAGCAAAGATATTCAAATCGGTAACAACTCAAGCCCTCCGAACTCCACACGAAGCAGTGTAAGATACTCTTCCATTTTAACCTCTGTGTCTATTTGACTCATGGACAGAACACATGGTTCCAAAATGAGGGCTAAAACAGTAATAACGTTGACATGTACAATCATGTTCAGAGACCGAAGGCACAACCTGATACGGGCACGTGTGATATGAAGAATTAAATATGCCTGAGTGACAGCAGTTTGAAAAACTAAATTTCTCCAGGTATTGGAATGATAACTAACCTAGAACACTAAAGTAGTGATAGTTTAAATGTTAGCAGTGTGAGGAATTGAATTTGAGCACATCTGACTCCATGATAATCCATGCAATATTAACCTGTCACCTTTTTAATTCAAATACCTTGTGACTGGTTAAGGTGATCATACACCCTTCAATATAGAATCCACTGGAAAACTACACATTGATTTTAAATAACGAGGCTGGAATGGCTGTGACTAATGTATGAGGTGGAGTGGGGTTGGTGGGTTATTGAAGTGTATAAAATCTTAACCAGATAAAAGTGATCTTTCCTCTTGTAGGTCAGTCACTGCTGTCAAGGGAACACTGCTGTCAAATTAGACAATGTCCCTGCAGGACAGAGATGAGGAGAAAATTCTTTTTTTCTCAGCAGTTTGTGTGACTTTGGAACCTGCCTAAGACAGTGATAAAAGTGGAGGCTTGAATATTTTTAAGATGGAGGTGAATAGATTCTAGTTAGGCCAGAAATTAGAGGCCACGGGGGGTTCGATGGGAATGTGATATTTAGAACATGACGAGTCCTCGATCTTACAGTGGAACAGGCTAGAGGCATCAAATGGCCTATTTCAGCCCCTTGTCCATATGTTAGTGCGTATGTCCTGCCCTCCCAAGAGCTGCAGGCCAATCAGAGGCTGGCAGCAGTGCAGTGCCACAAGGGTAGCTGTGTCAGCTGTGCAGTTGGTACTGCACTCTCCCAAAGCCCAGGCTTAATGGGGCCCAAGACCTGTTATGAGTGATGGTGGATTGGGGATTGCAGTGTGAGGATGTGGGAGATAAGGCATGGAGGTGGGGGACTGGTGGGGAGGTTGATACTGGCTCCTCTAATCAGCCAGTCAGCCAGTCAATGTCTGATTCCCTCCTGAGAATCTGAGACCTCTCTAGAGACACTGGTGAATACCAACAACAGCAGCAGGATTACAACACAATGACAGCATTAATTATCCACTTCATGGCCTTAATTGATGGTGAGACAGGAGGATAAACTATGAGCCTTCCACCCAAAACTGAATCGCGGTTAACCTGGGACAGTGAAGGTTTCCTCACCCTTCTGCCTGAGTTAGTACCGCTGTTTCCAAACTAACTTCATGAGGCACAGTGAATTCTGCCCAGTATCTCTGAAAAACTTCCAGGAGCGAGAGGGTTAAATACGTATTGCTGCACTCACCATCTGTCAGATTAAATGGCATCACCAAGTATGTCATTCTCAAATTCAACTACATAAACACGCAAGAGATGAAAGGCAGCAGCTGGAAATCTGAGGGAAGAACAAAAGTGCTACGGGAGAGGTCAGTCAGGCCCAGCTGAGCCATGGGGTCGCATATCTTCCTGCATGATATTTCACTGGGGACCCCAAGCAGGAGTGAGACATGAACCTTGTTATTGTTTTCCATCAGCTGCTGTCAAGCTGATGTACATTGTTTAAATCCTTAAGCCACCATCAATTGTCTGCATTGATGTGGAACCAACCTCATCCAGTATGGAGTGTCACCATTAAAATATTGCTCAGAGCATGAAGCCTCTGGAATTTAAAAACTGAAAGAAAATCAAACAAAAACTGAAGTTGCTGGAAGGTGTTAGCAGGTCGTGGCAGCATTTGTGAAGAGAAATCAGAGTTAATGTGACCCTTCCTCAGAACGAATGCGAACTGGGAAAATGTTGGTTTATGTGCAGATGTTAGGGTGGGGAGGGGGTAAGGAGTAAATGATAGAGGGTGGAGATTAAGCCCAAATAGAGGGAAGAACAGTTGGACAGACAAATGAGTGAATAACAAATGTGTTTGTTAAATCAGAGACAATAAGACACTTACTGCAATGATATATCTGTCTCATGTAAATAAGTGGAGGTTGCTTTTTACAGGTATATACATTTACTCTGTTCTTTTTTCCCCCCCATACGCAACACAAAGTTCATCTTTCAATACCCTCTGTGATCAAAAGCACTAGACAGCAGTTAATCTGTTGCTGCCACTGTCACTATAAAAGTGAAATGGAGCAGCTCTCATTTTTCTCGGATTGAGGAAAAAAGATTATCAAGAGTTCTGTTGCGGGAGGAGAAAAGAAAAACAAAACAATGAAATGTCTGAGTTGGCAGACTAGCTAGTTATTGAGTTACTTGAAATACTCAAGTTACACAAGCAAGTTATTTCCAAATGATTTTCAACAGCTTTGTCTACAATTGTCGAGCAATACTTTGAAAATGTGCTAAAGCAGCATTGTGTTTTTAGAAATTAGAGGAATGAAAATATTAACTAAAATAATTGTACAATTCAAATATTGACTTTCAGGAGAGACTGGAATGATTACTTTTAGCGTCATAGAATGATAGAGTCCTACAGGACACGGTCAGGCCCTTTGGCCCAGACTGGTCTATGCTGACCAAATGTCCAATTCCCTGCCCTTGGCCCATACCCTTCTGATCCTTTCCTTACCTTTTCTTTCCTGTTTTTTTTCATGGAGACTGAATTCTATAGCCTTGATTTACCTACTGCTGTACAGATCTACATTTCTACCTGCTCCTCTTGATTCAGTCCAGATCTGCATGTAGCTCTGTGCCTCTAATATTTATTCTACATAGATAAAGAAATTGATTTCTTTTAAACAAAACTGTATTTAAACAATTCAGTAATCTTTAAAATACTATATTATTTCCTCAGTTACATGACAAAAATGAATGTGATACAAGCTACAGGTACATAGCAAAACTTTCAGAATATGAACTTTCAACAATTTCAAAAATATGATTACTTTTTAATGAACATGTTTAAAAAATCATTATTATTTATAGAGTTTGAATGATTGAAACACTCTTCAACTACCTGAATATGGCCAGTTCCTTTTTACAAAAAACAGTTTGTTCAAAAATCACATTTTAGTATATCTCAAAATGTTTAAACTATTTATGTTTCAAACCTTCTCAGCAACATCCTGGTAAATCTTTTCTGAACCCTCTCCAGTTTAATAACATCCTTTCTGTAACAGGGCAACCAGAACTGGACGCAATATTCCAGAAGCTGCCTCACCAACTTCCTGTACAACCTTAACCCTTAAACTCAAACGTTTGAGCATCAAAGGCAAGTGTGGTAAATGCCTTTGTAACCACCCTGTCTACATGTGATACAACTTCAAAGAATTATGTACCTCTACCCCTAGGGTAGACAGGGTGGTTACAAAGGCATTTACCACACTTGCCTTTGATGCTCAGACGTTTGAGTTTAAGGGTTAAGGTTGTACAGGAAGTTGGTGAGGCAGCTTCTGGAATATTGCGTCCAGTTCTGGTTGCCCTGTTACAGAAAGGATGTTATTAAACTGGAGAGGGTTGAGAAAAGATTTACCAGGATATTGCTGGGAGGGTTTGAAACATAAAAATAGATTGAAAAGACTCTTTTCATTGGAATGTAGGAGATTGAGGGATGATCTTATTAAGGTTTATGAAATCATGCAGGGTATAGATAAGATAAGATTAGACTAGATTCCCCACAGTGTGGAAACAGGCCCTTCGGCCCAACAAGTCCACACCGACCCTCCAAAAAGTAACCCACCTAGACTGATTTCCCTCTGACGAATGCACCGAACACTACGGGCAATTTAGCATGGCCAATTCACCTGACCTGCATATCTTTTGGCTGTGGGAGGAAACCGGAGCATCTGGAGGAAACCCACGCAGCACAGGAACAATGTGCAAACTCTACACAGACAGTCGCCCAAGGCTGGAATCGAACCTGGGATCCTGGTGCTGTGAGGCAGCAGTGCTAACCACTGAGCCACTGTGCCGCCATAAGATGAATGTCAAAGGTCTTTTCCCGAGGATGAGGCAAAGATAAGGTGAGAGGAGAAAGATTTAAAAAGAACATGAGCAGCAACTTTTTTTTTTACACAGGTAGTGGTTCATGTGTCCTTGACAAGTATGTACCTGTCAGACAAAGAGAAAGTAGTTGAGCAAAAAAATCATGGTTTACAAAAGAAGTTGAATCTCTTGTCAAGAGGAAGAAGGAGGCTTATGTAAAGATGAGACATGAAGGCTCAGTTAGGGTGCTTGAGAGTTACAAGTTAGCCAGGAAGGACCTAAAGAGAGAGCTAAGAAGAGCCAGGAGGAGACATGAGACATCTTTGGCGGATAGGATCCGTGAAAACCCTAAAGCTTTCTATAGGCATGACAGGAATAAAAGCATGACCAGAGTAAGATTATGGCCAGTCAAGGATAGTAGAGGGAAGTTGTGCGTGGAATCCAAAGAGATAGGAGAGGTGTTAAATGAATATTTTTTGTCAGTATTAACACAGGAAAAAGACAATATTGTCAAGGAGAATACTGAGATACAGGCTACTAGACTAGAGAGGATTGAGGTTCACAAGGAGGAAGTGTTAGCAATTCTGGAAAATGTGAAAATAGATAAGTCCCCTGGGCCAGATGGGATTTATCTGAGGATTCTCTGGGAAGCTAGGGACAAGATTGCAGAATATTTGGCTTTGATCTTTGTCGTCATTGTCTACAGGAATAGTGCCAGAAGACTAGAGGATAGCTAATGTCCCCTTGTTCAAGAAGGGGAGTAAAGACAACCCTGGTAATTATAGATCAATGAACCTTATTTCTATTGTGGACAAAGTTTTGGAAAGGATTATAACAGATAGGATTTATAATCACCTCAAGATGAGTAAGCTGATTATGCATAGTCAGCATGACTTTGTGACGGGTAGGTCATGCCTCCCAAGCCTTACTGACTTCTTTCAGAAGGTGACCAAACAGGTGGATGAGAGTAAAGTGGTTGATGTGGTGTATATGGATTTCAGTAAGGCATTGGATACGGTTCTCAATAGTAGGCTATTACACAAAGTACAGAGGCATGGGATTGAGGGTGATTTTGTGGTTTGAGTCAGACATTGGCAAGCTAGAAGAAGACAGAGGGTGATGGTTGATGGGGAATGTTCATCATGGAGTTCAATTACTGTGAAGATCTGTTTTGGGGCCACTGTTGTTGGTCATTTTTATAAATGACCTGGATGAGGGCGTAGAAGGATGGGTTAGTGAATTTGCAGATGACACTAAGGTCGGTGGAGTTATGGACAGTGCAGAAGGATGTGGCAAATGGAGTTTAATGTGGAAAAGCGTGGGGTGATTCACTTTTTGGAAGGAGTAACAGGAATGCAGAGTACTGGGTTAATGGTAAGATTCTTGGTAGTGTGGATGAGCAGAAAGATCTGTGTCCTTGGGCTTAGATCTCTAAAAGTTGCCACCCAGTTTTATTAGGTTGTTAAGGAGGCATATGGTGTGTTAGCTTTTATTGGTAGAAGGACTGAGTTTCAGAGCCATGAGGTCATGTTGCAGCTGTACAAACTTTGGTGCAGCCACACTTGGAGTATTGCATACAATTCTGGTCACCGCATGATAGGAAGGATTTTGAAAGGGTTCAGAGGAGATTTACAAGGATGTTGCCTGGTATGGAGGGAAGGTCTTATGAGGAAATCCTGAGGGACATGAGCATGTTTTTGTTAGAGAGAAGAAAGTTAAGAGGTGATTTAACAGAGGCATACAAGATGTTAAGAGGATTTGATAAGGTGGACAGGAGCAGTCAGGTGGGACTTGTTTAGTTTGGGAACAAAAAAAATGTGAAAAGAGACCTGGATGATCCAGCCTATGTTTATAACTCAAAAGTTATAAGGAGAGGCTTGACAGGCTGGGACATAAACACCCCCACCTCTTCCACGCCATGTTAATCTCCCCTCACAAATACACTTGCATTGGTTTAAAATCAAACATCTTTCATTTTAAAACAAAGAGAGGAGATTTTGCACAGCACCATTTGCAGCCTTTCATAAAAAAAGATTAAGAATTGTACAAAGAACAAAGAAAATTACTGCACAGGGACAGGCCCTTCGGCCCTTGAAGCCTGGGCTGATCCAGGTCCTCTATCTAAACCTGTCACCTATTTTCTAAGGGTCTGTATCCCTCTGCTCCCTGCCCATTCATGTATGTGTCTAGATACATCTTAAATGACGCTAACATTCATGCCCCTACCACCTCCACTGGGAACACGTTCCAGGTACCCACCACCCTCTGGCTAAAGAACTTCCAATATCTTCCCAAAACATTTCCCTTCTCACTTTGAACTCGTGTCCCCTAGTAATTGAGTTCCGCACTCTGGGAATTGGAAAGAAATCTGAAAAGTTATTAATTTGTTTATGAGCTTGCTGTCTTCAGCCATTTGGATCATGGAACTTGGAGTAAATACAGTTGTCCCAGCTTCTTATAATGTAGAGATAGCTGTGTGTTTTTATAATTATCATTGTTCTTGGTTTTTTGTTTCAGATTTACTGGCCAGCTACAAAAAGTCAAATTGAAGAATGCAGAATAAAAGGCAAAGACTTGATGGTATGTTATGTTCCCAACTGATGTTACTACTGGAAAAATCAGATCTCAATCTAAAGTCTGTTTGTTTTTGTTTAAATTTAACAAAGTTGTCTTTCACTGAAGCATGAGTACACGTTACTGCAATTTCAGTTTTAACAATGAAACAGATGTTCATTAGACAAAAGAAATGAGGGTAGAATAGAACAAACAGTTTATACATAGCATCGTCTTTAAATATTTCAAAACACACTACAGAACAAAACTTATTTATTCCAACACCATCACTTTACAGAACTCAAATATTAGAGATTGTTTCCTTCTTGTTCACATCTACAGTTGTGAATTAACTGTGCCTTTCAATTCCTGGTTTATATAGTTTAATAATCTTTTTGTTGATTATTCACACAACTAAGTTTAGAATGACTTCAAATATGCCCTTCAAGGTTTTAAACAAAGACCTCTGGTGAGGAATTTTCAACTGAAAACCATTTGCTCAGGTAATCATTTTATTAATTGTTCTAAATTAACTCCCTTCTCAAGGAGAAACTGTTCTTACATCTGACCTCAGTTAAAGCGACTTTTTAAACATCTAGTTTTTTTTATCCCAAAGCATTAAAATCTATGTGTCTTTCTTGGCAAAAATCAAATATTGATTTGTCTAAAACAGAAGCAACTGATTCTTTTGATTTGATTGATTGTAGTCTCATGTACCTAAGTACAGTGAAAAGTTTTGTTTTGCAAGGAGTGCAGGAAGATCATAACAAACGAGGACATACAGATCTTAGGGTGTTTAGACAAAGTGAGGCACACAGGGTTACAACTGCAAACTTTTCAATGTTTGTTCTGTTTAATTATAAAAATCTTACAGTACAAATAAATTCCTGTTATTGCTCCAAAATGGCCCCTGTCACCTAGTTTCCAGCACAAACTTATTTCAAATCATGGCTCCAGAAATTCTGTCAGGATAATTATTAAGCCCATTCTTACTCACAGCCTCAAAGCCACATGCTACTAATTCAAAACTCCAACTCCAAAATAAGTGAAATTAACGTATATAAATCATATGCTCGATCACAACGTTCAAATATTATCTAGAAATCAAATGTTAAAACAAGTGGAAATTTAAGCAATTTGATAAACGAGACAGTATTATTTTCAAAAATATGTAATTGTTTGTTAGACTAATAATGTCTCAAATTATCATTATTTTAGTAAAATAAAACAAGATCTATGGATACAGGAGATCCAAAACAAAGACAGAAAGTGCTGGAGAAACTTAACAAGTCAAGCAGCATTTATGGAGAGAAAACGTTGTAATATTTTGGGTCCAGTTCACCTTTTTTCAGAACCATTCAAGTCTAATGATTCTTCTTTCGAGCCAATTCTGGAGATGTTATTATCAGACTCAAAATATTAACCCTGTTTCTCATTCCATAGATGCTGCAGACCTATTGAGTGTCTCCAGTAACTATCCTTTTATTTCAGATTTCCAGCATCCACTGTTTTTTTTTAAGCCAATGGTTGAAATGAATTATTGAAATTTACAGATAATCTGTACAGTTTTGTTTTTGTTAGACACACCTTTCTGGACTGGGTCTCTTGTTAGAGGAGATCTTACAGTGCAGTATGTCTTCAGACAGATAACTCTCTTCGATATTAAAAAAAAACCCTCTGCTAGCTTTTTGGTTTTGTTTTATTGGTTAATTTTAAATAATTCAGAAAAATCAGCAAGATGTTTTCAACCAAAATTGATTTGAATTTATTATCATGTGTACCGGGGCACAGTGAAAAGCTTTGACTTGTGAACAATACAGGCAGATCAGAGTTAAGTAGCATAGATAGTAAATAAGAGGTAAACAGTGGCAAAAACAAAAACCCAGGTACAGGCAAATGTTAAGAGTTTGTGAGTCCATTCAGTATTCTAACAACAGTAGGGTAGATACTGTTTTGAAACCGGCTGGTGCATGTGTTCAGGCTTCTGTACCTTCTCCCTGATGGTAGAGGTTGTAGAAAACATTGCCAGAGTGGGATGGATCTTTGAGAATGCTGGCGGCCTTTCCTTGACAGTGGACCTGGTAGATGGTTTCTATAGATGGGAGGTTGGCCTTTGTGATTGTCCGAGCCGAGTTCACCACTCTCTGTAACCGTCTGCAATCTGAATTGAAACAAAATGCTTATCATTAGGGAATTTTGGATTTGATTGGAAAGTCTAAGCAAGTTCCCACTGCACCCTTCACTGAACTATGAATGAAGAGTATTCCACACATTTTTGTGATTTGTAAGTTTTAATAATTTTACAGTATTTGAAAATGTTTTTTTAATTTGAGTTTAATTTGATTTAAAATTTTTGATATGTTTTACTTTGCTGAATTATCAGGTTAATCAGACAAAACTTTAGTTTCAAGTTTAAAGCAGTCCACCTAAAATTATTCAAATAGTGTAAAGTGGTGAACAAATCCTTTTATTTCTTAATCATTCTCCATTTTAATAAATACCTACTGCGTTCAATTCTAGTAAATCTTCAGTTCTGATGCTAAATGTTCTCAGTCTGTGGGTTGAATGATAATGTTGAAGACTCCCTGGGCAACTGCTTGTAGACCCATTGTGCCACCTGCTCTGCTTGAATAGTCTGTGAGACAGCTCCCCTTATTTTGGCACAAATTTCTAAGCATTGGAAAGGAGGACCATGCAGGGTCCACAGAGCTGTGTTTCCCATTGTCAATCCAGTCACTTGGTCCATGGGTGGTTTATCTGGTTCCATTCCTTTTATCAGATATTTCTGCAGTGTGTTCCACCAGGCCCACTGAGCTCCTGACCCCATTATAACATTTGTTCAAACATGGACAAAAGAGCTGAATTTCAGAGGGGACAATGACTGCCATTGACATCAAGTCCACATCAGAGGAATCAGAGGAAAACGCTCCAATGGTTAGAGTCCTACCACACACGTGTGGTTATTGAAGGTCAGTCATCTTAGCTCCAGGACATCTCTGCAGGAGTTCCTCAGGATAGTGTCCAAGGGCAAACCATCTTCAGCTGCTTCATCAATGACCTTCCGTCCATTATATGGTCAGAAGTAGGGACTTGCACCAATGATTGCACAATGTTTGGCATCATTCATAGAGACTTCTCAGAGACTAAAGCAAAGCCTATCTAAATACATCAAGGTCTGGACAATACCCAGGCTTGGGTTGGCAATGAGCAAGTAACATTCACACCAGGCAATGACCACTTTCAATAAAAGACAATCCTCCACTGCCCCTTCACATTCAATCATTCTACTATCATTGAATCTCCATTATCACTATCCTGGGGGGTTACCATTGACCAGAAACTCAACTGAACTAGCCATCTAAATATGGTAGCTAGAGCAGGTCAGAGACTAGAGGTCCTGCAGCAGCTAACTCACTTCCTGAATCCCTAAAATCTGTCCACCACCTACAAGGCACAAGTCAGTATTTTGACAAATTATTCCCCACCTGCCCTTGATGGGTGCAGCTCCAAAAACACTCGAGGCTCGATACCATCCAGGACAAAGTCCATTTCATGGGCATCACATTCACAAACATCCACTCCCTCCACTGTCAATGCTCAGTAGCAGTGGTGTGCACTGCCTACAGAATGGCACAACTCAGAAATGCATCTTCCAAATTCAAGATCTCTGCTGGCCAGAAAGACAAGGGCTGCAGATATAATAAAGGGTTTCAAGAAGGACTTAGATATAGTTCTTGGCACTAAAAGGATCAAAGGGTATGAAGAAAAAGCAGATACTGGAGACTGAATTGGATGATCAGCCATGATCGTATTAAATGGTGAAGCAAGCTTGAGGGGCTGAATGGCCTCCTCCTGTTCCTATTTTCTGCGTTTCTATGGCATATGGGAATGCCATCATCTGCAAGTTTCCCTCCAAGCCACCTACTATTCTAACATGGAAATATATTCCTGTTCTTTTAGTGTAGCTTGATCAAAGTCCTGAAACTGTCTCCCTAAGAGCATTGTGGGAGTCCCCATCCTGCTCAGAGAGCAGTAGCTATGGAAAGTAGCTCCCCACCTCCTTTTCCAGGGCAATTAAAGAAGGACAATAAATACATTCCCAGCCCATGACACCCATATCATGTAAATGACTGAGAAGTATCCTATCATTGTTTATATCACTCTCTTTTCCTTTGTTTGCAGTCAGAATGTGCAAATTTTATCCGTGTTCTTCATTCATACAATCGATCTCACCTCCTGGCCTGTGGGACAGGGGCCTTCGATCCAGGCTGCGCCTTTATCAGAGTGGGTCGTTGGGCTGAGGTAAGGGAAATGTGTCAGTGAAGCATTCCTGGTGTGTTTTTGTGTGAAACTGCTGCAGCGTGTACTGTAGGATTACAGGTTTAAACTGAAATGAGTGAAACTCCTGACCTAAAGGGTGCTATTAAACGCTGTGGTATGAGATAGTATTCTCTGGAAACAGACAAAAAAAATGGCTCATAAATGTTCTGGCTTTGTAGGTAATATTTTTGATGGGATTACATGGATAACTTTATTATTGTAATACTATCCAGTGAAACATCCAAACAAATTTAGTGAATTAACGATTGAAATAGTGAATTATTTCATGCTGATGATCAAATCCTCCGCAGCAGAGTGAACAGGTTCAGACAACCAAGTCAAACATTTCCTTAGTCTTAATGACTGCATCTTTTCTGGGCTATTTTCTGAAACTGTTGATACTGGAATTGTTTGCAAATAATTTATTACAGAAAACTGAATTGTGGATACATTAATCACCTTCTAAAAAGTAAGTGTAAATCTGGAAAATAAAATAACCTAAAACCAACATCATGGAATTGTCTTGTTTGTTCAAATCTCGTGGAATGATTAGTGTTGCATTTTGTGAAGGCCATTAGTTCCTGTCTGATCATTCATGCAATTTTATTTCTCTGAAAGCTCCCAATATGAATGTAATCCCTTTATTCCTCCCTTCCTTCCACTTTCGGAATCTTACCTTGAATTTTGTTGCTACTTCCTACTCCAAGGATCCTGGTAGTATTGATCAGGATGATGCAAATACTCACAGCTGATTTGTTTTCTAATGCAATCGAGAGGATTGCTACTTCACATGGAATAAATACTAAAGTTTGAGGAATTAAATCTCTAATAATTAACTGTCCTATATTCAAGAAGTGTTCTTATCCATATGTCTTTGGAATGTGGGCAAAATTGATCAGTTTTTCAAGCTAATCAATACTTTTAATTTAGAATTCAATTTGAAGTAATGATCAGGTTTATTTGGCAGTGAAGTAAACATATTGGGCTGAGTGATGTGAGAAATGTGCTAGCAGATCAGTGATGCCCAGCTCTACACTGGGGCAAATGTGGAATCTTTTAACTAAATGCTGGCCATCAAGTTGAGCTTATACCTGGCTGCGGTGAGTTGCTCATGAAGGGGAATTATTACCGAGTAACAACCAGATCAATGAGCAATCACACCTCATTAAGAAGCAGCTTTCTATCCCATCATTAACTGCAAATAAACGAGATGTTGAGAATTCTCGACATGGAAATCTAACTGGATACCTGGTCACTGCATGCTCTAAATAACCTCCATGTTGATTACCGGGCACCGACATCTCAGGGGAAGCTCCATAGGCACTGGTCACGCACAACCCACATCCACAGACATTGGCATCTGACATGTATCAGCCTCTATAAAACATCATGGCACATCTGTGATCGACTCACGGACGCTCTGCCCTTCAATGCTGGCCCTCAGGTTGCTCTGGTAACTCTCATTGTAACACTGCAGCAAGGAAGCTGTGTGCTCAGGGAATCCCACCAACTGTGTCAGCAGGAACCTCCAGGGCAGGGCCCAGAAAATGGGGCATCAATTTTCCCCTATCTGCCATGTCTGGGGAAAGAAGTCAGAAAAGACACAGGATAACCCCAGACTGAGGATGCTTGTCCAGATGCATGTTGGGCTTTTATAGATGGCACTGATGAGGTGTTGTTGCTAGGATGAGTGATGGCATGAGGTTATAATTGGATGTGTGGGGCATCTTGCGGTACAGAAGTCATTAGGATCAGAGTGAAGCGTGTTTTGTAAGATATGGTGAGAAGACTTGCCAGATTCGTAGACAGGAATCACTGGCAAAACTCATCAAAATTGACACTTTGAGCCAAATCTCTCATTTTTTGTTTGGCAAAGTCTAACTCTTATATGCCTGTGATCAAAGATGAGTTAACCTTTTCTGTAACTGAAATAAACTCTTTAGCTAGATGAGTACCAGATTGTTTCTGTGCTAATGCTCT
The DNA here is from genome assembly GCF_004010195.1 of Chiloscyllium plagiosum. Classification (NCBI taxonomy): domain Eukaryota; kingdom Metazoa; phylum Chordata; class Chondrichthyes; order Orectolobiformes; family Hemiscylliidae; genus Chiloscyllium; species Chiloscyllium plagiosum. The sequence goes on from NC_057732.1 coordinate 56,280,770, forward strand.
AACAAACCAACAGCCCATATGTCCATAATATGTCAGAGGAGAATTAATTCATTCAGTCCATTGAGTCTACTCCACCATACAATGAGATCGTGGCTGATCTGATAATCCTCAACTCCAGTTTCCTGCCTTTCCCCCTTAACCCTTGATTCCCTTGTGCTCGTCTAATACACTGATCCAGATGATATAAAATTACTTTGCCCTGGGTCCAGCCATCTCCTCGATCATGGACTGCAACTGGTGCAGATGGTGGCATCATGAATCCAGAGTCCCTGATCAATTCTCTCACTTTATGGATTCTAATCCTAGCATGGCAACCAATGGAATTTAAATTCCATCAATAACTCTGGAGTTGAAATCTAGTCTCAGTGGTGATGACCATGAAACCATTGTCGATTTTTGTAAAAATTTATCTGGTTCACTGATTTAGGGAAGGAAATCTTCTGGCCTATGTGTGTCTCTATAAACAATGCAATGTGGTTGACTCTAAACTGCCTTCTGAAATGGCTGAGTGAGTCACTCAAAAGAAGTGCAATTTGGGACAGGCAACAATTGATGGCTTTGTTAACCAGGTCCATATCCAATCAAAGTTGAAGAAAGGGCTATTCTGAGCAAATACATCCTTGTGTTGTGGGTAATTACTCAGTGTCTTATTAGGTTGCTGCCCTGAGATTGTAAGATAATTCTTATTAAGCTTAAAGGTTTTGACAGTTGGATTGTTTCCTCATTACATTGATGCACTAAACTGGTTGACAGATGCTATCTTATGTAGTCTAAGTTCTGTCGCACTGAGGTTAAGCACCATTGTGTAAAGCTATACCGGACCTGAATGATATTCTTCTGGTCTCAGTGTGCTGACATTTTACAGCTAGATAGGTCTTCTGTGAATTGGCCAAAGATTCCTGTTGGAATTCTTGAGATTAAAGGCATTTAATTCAACAAATGGACGCACAATCCAGTATTGGGATAGCCACTCAAGATGATCTACATATTGAGTGTAATTCTTGCCTGACAAAAGTTAGCTGTTCAATGACTGACATTTCTAAATAATGTGGTCTTATTTTACCAGTTGACTGCACCTGATTTATGATGCCAGAGACAACTGGAATATGAATTTTATTGGCTGGGTAACATGTCGGTCTCTTTCCATGGTACCATGAGGAGAGGGGAGTACACAAGACATCAGCTCCCATTCCTTAAGGAAACACAATCAAGTACAATGTAAAGACTCAACATAAAACCCTTCCATTCAGTCTCCAGCCTCAATTGCTTTCCTCAGTAACATTCCCCCGGTGTCAAAAATCCAGATGCATTGGTCTTAAGTGCCATTATACTTCTATAAACCCATATGAACACGGTTTTCCAAACATGCCTCCAGCAGACACACTTCAGTGCCAAGAAAACAGTCAAAATACCCTTGTTATGTTACTCTTGACCATGCAATTATATTTTATATCCTAAATGTATGGAAAATTACTTCTAAAGGGTTAATCTGTCATATTCTATCAAAACAGGAGGAATTAATTTATAGTACATATTAGATTTCATCTTTTTTAAAAACTATTGCAGACATGAATATTTTAAATGTCTCTTGTCTACTCTCACACACAAATGTTTTGACCTGCTACCCATTCTCTGTCCTGATTGCTCACACACTGAGGTGAGAGGTTTCCTGAGCTACCTTTATGTTGTTGAGGTCCAGGATGACATCAGCTCTATCACATTCCTGTAAATTGAACACAAGGGTAGTTGTTACCCCCTAAAGAGCAGCACTTTCCCCAGAAACAGGGCAGGGAAGGAGGGAGGGAAACCATGGGGCCTGGCTTTAGCTGCTTCAAAACACCTGAATTTACAAATCCTAATCTTTAACCTCCTCCGCCTTTCAAAGTTAAAGACCGAGTCAAAATACTTGTTTTTCCATAAAGCCCCACCTTAAGGTTTTCTATATTTTAACTTCTGCAGCTACCTTTGCACTCCTTATTCGGTGATAAGTCATTGTAAAAACACTGTGTATTTCTGTTGATAAATGGGTTTTTTTGGGTTGGCGGGGAAGCAAAACTAGAAGATTGCATCAATATCCTCAAAAATTACTCGCTCTCTATTGATCCTGAAACTATTACACACAAAGGAAGCATTCATTTCTTAGACCCCGCAGGAATTAAATTGGAACAAGGCAATGGACATAAGTTAGCAACAAAAGTTGTTTTTAAAATATTTGACATAATTTCATACACAAAATGCATAAATAAATCTTCTATAAACTGGTGAGGACACAGCTAAAGTGTTTCTATTGCATATGGTCAAAGATATAAGATTTTAACCCCAGGCAGTCACTTACCTTTTCACTGCACCGCAGATTTAAATGAACAATTAATGCAGTGTCCATTACTGTGACTGAGTGGTAAGCACTGCAGCCTCACCACACCAAGGACACCAGTTTGATTCCACCCTCTAGTGACTCTGTGTGGAGTTTGCACGTTCTCCCCGTGACTCCATGGTTTCCTCCCACAGTCCAAAGATGTGTAAATTAGGTAGAGTGGCCATGGTAAATTGCCCGTAGTGTTCAGGGTTGTGCAGGTTAGATGGATTAGCCATGGGGCAATGCAGAGATGGGGTGGGGGGGTGATGGTTATGGTCGGATCCTCTTCGGACAGTCAGTGCAGACTTGATGGGCCAAATAGTCTGTTTCCATATGGTGAGCATTCTATGACTTTATTTGCCCTGTGTATGGTAGCTCCTGAATATACGCAATCTTAAACTAGAGTTTCCACATTGTTTTGCAAGGAATTCATTGCCTTGTGCTTTCTAGTTTAATTAGTTACTAATTAGTTGGGTATTCCTTTGTTGACAAGTTTATTCTTAATCCTACAGAAAAGTAAAGGAGCAGGAAAAGACTATTCAGCCCATTTAAGCCTTCTTAGATACTCACTATCATCATGCCTGATCATCCAATCAGCACTGTTACTATTCAATACTGCCCATGTTTTGCAGCTTCTGTCCCCTCACACCTCCCTCTCTCCACACTCTGTAGCCTCCATCTGTCTCCTCCTCATACCCCATGTAGCCCTCCCTCCCCCTAGCAGTTGTCTTTGTCCCTGAGCAACTTGGGTTTCACCAGCCCAACCAAACCCTCCCTTCTTGTGTATATGATCCCTGACCTCTGCCACTTGGACATCTCATCAGCAAGTATGAGAGGAAACCAGCCTGTGATTGGACAAACAGTTCCTCGGAGATTCTATTGGTCAGCCGATAGTGTGCCCATGCCTAAGCTTTCCTGCATGTTTGGGGGTGAATTATCCCCCTCCCCTGTGTGCTTTGGGTATTGTTGTATGTTCAATGGTCACAGGTCCTCCAGTATATGGGCCTTGGTCATTAGACCCATCTACCCCTCTCTCAGGCCTTTTTCAGAAAGGCAAAGCAAGTGGAAAGAACTGATAAGGGACCATGTGTTTTGTCATTACGTACATTTGCTTTATAAATTAATAAAAACACTGGAATCAGAAATAGCTCCACAGGATTCCTGACGAAGGGCTTTTGCCTGAAATGTCGATTTTCCTGCTCCTCGGATGCTGCCTGACCACCTGTGTCTTTCCAGTACCACTCTAATCTAGACTCTGATTTCCAGCATCTGCAGTCCTCATTTTTACCTAATAGCTCCACAGAGGTCAATTTCCCCTCACCAAGTCACTCTTTAGTTTCATGTGAAGAGTCCTTGACACTGGTCTGGCTCCTTGGAGCCAGCTTTCAGAGTGAACAGAACCTCTGACTTTCCTGTTTTTTTGTCCTTTTTTATTATTTAACCCCCCACACTACCACCTAACTGCGGTAGCGCTTATTTTTTCCCCAGCACCCATGGTGTGTGTGTGCAGGTGTGAGACACAAGATGTACGAATCTTTATTCAGTATCCACCATCAAGAAGATAGGAAAACACCCAAGTGGCCAGTGACAAGCAGTGCCCTTCACAAAGGGCAATGCTGTGTGATCAAACAGTGAAGGGGAGGGCAGGGGTTAAATCAAAATAGAGTTGGAGGGAGAAATAATGCACTCCACTCCCTGCGGCGCCCACCTCTCCCTGAACAGCTCCAGGGTGTTGGTGGACACCGCGTGCTCCTTCTCCAAGGACACCCGGGCCCTAACGTAACCGCGGAAGAGGGGCAGGCAGTCGGCCCTAACGACCCCCTCCACGGCCCACTGCCTGGACCTGTTAATGGCCAGTTTGGCCAGGCCCAGGAGCAGACCCACGAGGAGGTCTTCAGACCTGCCCTCCCTCCTCCGTACCGGGTGCCCAAAGATCAAGAGCGTGGGACTGAAGTGCAACCAAAAACAGAGGAGGAGGTTTTTCAGAAAATCAAAAAGGGAGTGCAAACACCCACAACCAATATACACGTGGTCCACGGACTCCACAGCGCCACAGAACAAGCAGTTGGGCTGGGAGTCCGTGAACCACCGCAATCTGCGGTTGCAGGGGACTTCTGCGTGCAGCACCCTCCACCCCAGATCCCCGAGAGAAAGGGGGAGGACTCTCACGTAGAGAGTCCTCCACTGGGGATCCCTACCGCCCGGTGGCAAATGGGCACGCCAAGGCGTGTCCGTACGATAGATGAGGGAGAAGAGGTGACTCTCCTGTTTATAACAGTCAGCCAAGGCTCCCTGATTGGATCAGATTGACAGCCTCAATCAGGGACTTCATATTCTATGGCATTAACATGGCTGATCTCATTACAATCTTTACAGAACCAAGAAACATTATCTTCCATCAGTAATTGACAATGAGCAGGATATTATCGTCTTCCATATTTAAAATTCAAATTAACCAGGTCACAGCAAGTAGAAACATTTTGCTATCTGGCACATTCAGACAGCTCCTACCATTGAGCAGTTAAATATTATTGTCCAAAAAGTGAATTATTAACTTAGGAATGCTCCTGCAGACTGTAGCTGGATCCACATCTTACTGGGCATGCATTGTCCTGGTGAGAACATTAGCAATAAAGGTACACAGCGTTGTGTTCCCCAGTATCATTAATATAACTGAAAATCTAAAGGATAGCAATGAGAGTTCACTCAATTTGACAGGTGGAGAAAGGGGAAATGTATCGTTTTCTGATTTATTAAGTCATTACACATTCACTACCCCTATCCCTGACACTTTGTGAAACATTTGCAAGACATGCTTTATGTAAGGAAACAGAAAGGCTACAGCACTTACCTTGCTGTAGCACCTAAATTATAGCTGAAATCAGACAGCATCATAAACCTTACTCAGAGTGAAACATTGCCTTGGGTTTTAGGAACAGATGGAAGAGGATGTATTTTTTTAGAAGGAAGTATTTGAAATCTAATTGTGTATGTAGCTCACACAAGTGTTCAAAAAAAGCTGTACTTAATTATGCTGACTTCGTTTATTCAACAACTAGTTCATTTGGCAAAAGTTTCTGTAATTGGAACCAGAAATATAAAAGTTGCCTCTTGTCCTGCAGATTTGCCTTTTTCTAATAGTGTTGTGGCTGTGGTTAGTGTCACTTTACAACATAGACACCCACAGTTTTCCCCTGGAACTGGAGAAAGTAGTACGACTGAAAATAAAACAACATAAAGCAAATCATGAGTCAGTGTAGAAACAGAAAATGCGAAAGGAATTCTGCAGTCGGGCAGCATCTGTGGTCAGAAAGCAGGGTCAATTGAGTCATAGAGTCATAGAGATGTACAGCATGGAAACAGACCCGTCCATGCCGACCAGATATTCCAACCCAATCTCATCCCACCTGCCAGCACCCGGCCCATATCCCTCCAAAACTTCCTATTCAGAGACCCATCCAAATGCCTTTCTGGGCAGCACGGTGGCTCAGTGGTTAGCACTGCTGCCTCACAGCACCAGGGTCCCAGGTTCGAATCCAGCCTCTGGCAACTGTCTGTGTGGAGATGGCACGTTCTCCCTGTGTCTGCATGGATTTCCTTTGGGTGCTCTAGTTTCCGCCTACAGTCCAAAGATGTGCAGGTCATGTGAATTGGCCACGCTAAATTGCCCATAGTGTTAGGTACATCCGTCAGAGGGAAATTGGCCTGGGTGGGTTACTCTTCGGAGGGTCGGTGTGGACTTATTGGGCCAAAGGGCCTGTTTCCACACTGTAGGGAATCTAATCCAATCTAAAAAAGATGTTGCAATTGTACCAGCCTCCACTACTTCCCCTGGTAGCTCATTCCATACATGTACCACTCTCTGCGTGAAAAAAGTTGCCCCTTAGGTCCCTTTTATATCTTTCCCCTCTCACCCTAAACCTATGCCCTCTAGTTCTGGACTCCCCGTCCCCAGGGAAAAGACATTGTCTATTTATCCTATCCATGCTCCTCATAATTTTGTAAACCTCTATAAAGTCACCCCTCAGCCTCTGACGCTCCAGGGAAAACAGCCCCAGCCTATTCAGCCTCTCCCTGTAGCTCAAATCCTCCAACCCTGGCAACATCCTTGTAAGTTTTTAGTGAACACTTTCAAGTTTCACAGCATCTTTCCGATAGGAAGGAGACCAGAATTGCACACAATAATCCAATAGTGGCCGAGCCAATGTCCTGTACAGCCACAACATGACCTCCCAACTCCTGTACTCAATACTCTGACCAATAAAGGAAAGCATACCAAATGCCACCTTCACTATCCTATCTACCTGCAACTCCACTTTCAATGAGCTATGAACCTGCACTCCAAGGTCTCTTTGTTCAGCAACACTCCCTAGGATCTGACTATTAAGTGCACAAGTCCTGCTAAGATTTGCTTTCCCAAAATGCAGCACCTCGCATTTATCTGAATTAAACTCCATCTGCCACTTCTCAGCCCATTGGCCCATCTGGTCCAGATCTCATTGTAATCTGAGGTAACCTCCTCCACTGTCCACCACACCTCCAATTCTGGTGTCATCAGCAAACTTACTAACTGTACCTCTTATGCTCACATCCAAATTATTTATATAAATGACAAAAAGTAGTGGGCTCAGCACCGATCCTCGTGACCCTCCACTGGTCACCGGCCTCCAGTCTGAAAAACAACCCTATTCTCTCCCTAGTTACCCTTTTGTCCTTAATGTTTTTGTAGAAACCCTTTGGATTCTTCTTAATTCTATTTGCCAAAGCTATCTCATGTCCCCTTTTTGCCCTCCTGATTTCCCTCTTAAGTGTACTCCTCTTCCTTTATACTCTTCTACGGATTCACTCGATCTATCCTGCCTATACTTGACATATGCTTCCTTCTTTTTCTTAACCAAACTCTCAATTTCTCTAGTCATCCAGCATTCCCTATACCTACCAGCCTTTCCTTTCACCCTGACAGGAATATACTTTCTCTGGATTCTTGTTATCTCATTTCTGAAGGCTTCCCATTTTCCAGCTTTCCCTTTACCTGCGAACATCAGACTCCAATCAGCTTTTGAAAGTTTTTGCCTCATACCAACAAAATTGGCCTTTCTCTAATTTAGAACTTCAACTTTTAGATTTGGTCTATCCTTTTCCATCATTATTTTAAATCTAATAGAATTATGGTCGCTGGCCCCAAAGTGCTCCCCCACTGACACCTCAGTCACCTGCCCTACCTTATTTCCCAAGAGTAGGTCAAGTTTTGCACCTATTCTGGTAGGTACATCCACATACTGAATTAGAAAGTTTTCTTGTACACACTTAACAAATACCTTTCTATCTAGACCCTTAACACTATGGCAATCCCAGTCTATGTTTGGGAAGTGAAAATGTGTTGCTGGAAAAGCGCAGCAGGTCAGGCAGCATCCAAGGAACAGGAGAATCGACGTTTCAGGCATAAGCCTTTCTTGGGCTTATGCCCGAAACGTCGATTCTCCTGTTCCTTGGATGCTGCCTGACCTGCTGCGCTTTTCCAGCAACACATTTTCAGCTCTGATCTCCAGCATCTGCAGCCCTCACTTTCTCTCTATGTTTGGGAATTTAAAATCCCCTACCATAATCACCCTATTATTCTTACAGATAGCTGAGATCTCCTTACAAATTTGTTTCTCAATTTTGTGTCATGACATCAAAGCTGTCTGTATTCATCAACTGATGAAACTCTCGCCTCTGGATTCAGTCCTCACTTCAAGATATAAGCAAGAACAACCCAGAAATGTTGGAGTCAATGTGCAAAGGTATTCTTTTCAGGGGAGATGCTAAGCTGTGGGACTGCTTCTGGGTAAATGAAAGAACATCTCATTCTGAGAAAGAATTGGTGACCCAGCAAACATTCATCTCTCGCCAACATTGTCAAAATGGATTAACTGCTAATTCACCTTGTTTGCTATTTGTGGGATTGTACTGTGTGTAAAGTAACTTCTCTGTAATCTTGCACAGCAACAAATGACTGTACATTCAAGTAATTTATTGGCTGGGAAGAACATTATGGCTTTCTAAAATTGTGAACATGATTTAGAGATTCCGGTGTTGGTCTGGGGTGTACAAAGTTAAAAATCACACAACGCCAGGTCATAGTCCAACAGGTTTAATTGGAAGCACACTAGCTTTCGGAGCGACGCTCCTTCCACCTGATGAAGGAGCGTCGCTCCGAAAGCTACTGTGCTTCCAATTAAACCTATTGGACTATAACCTGGTGTTGTGTGATTTTTAAAATTGTGAAAGTAGCTATATAAAGACAAGTTTTTTTTGTTGTGTTAATCATGGGAATATTAATGATTGTTACAGAGTGATTACCACTCCATTCTCTTCCTGTTTACCGTGTAATAGACATGGGATACAAATCTAGGCTGGAATATTTGACAATGTACACTCATACTGAGGGGGAAGGGAACTGTTAGACTGAAGTCTGTTCAGTTGAATGGTGTAATCCAAATCCTCAGAAGGGATAAAAGGATTCAGTGTGTAATAGGGAAGCCAAATGGGATGTTGAACTTAATTGAAATTTAAATGGAATATAAACAGGTGGAGGTTTTGCTAAATGAATGCAAGGCACTCATCAGAGCACTGCTGGAATCTGTGAATAGTTTAATGCCCTTACCTAAGGAAACATACTGACAGTGAAGGCTGTCCAGAGGAAGTTAACAAAGTTGATACTTGATATGGATGAAACAGCCTTCCAAAAGATGCTGTGCAGTTGGAGCTGTGCATATTGAAATTAAAAGAATGAAAGGTGACCTTTTTAAAACTTACATTCTTAGGAGCTTGATAGGATCAATGCAGAGAGGCTGTTTCCCCTTGTGGGAATGCGTAGGACTTGAGGGCACTATCTCAGAGAAAGGGATTGCCCAGTTAGGACAGAGATGAGGAAGAATTTTTATTTTCTCTGAGGGCAGTGAATCTGTGAAATTCCTGCAGAAGACTAAACAGACTGGGGTATTAAATATACCTAAAGCTGAGATAAATAAATTTTTAATCAGTAAAGGAAGCAAAGGTTGCAGTGAAAAGCCAGGAAAGTGGATCTGAGGATTATCAGATCAGCCATGATCTCATTGAATGGGGGAGCAGACCCGATGGGCTGAATGGCCTACTTCTGCTCCTATGTCTTGTGTATATGGTCTGACGTCATCTTTCTATACAATCTATTTAACTCTAAGATAGAGAGGCAGTGTTTATTTGAATAGATAGGTCATGGTAGAAATGTGCAAGGTAAGCAAGGGGTCAAGCCAAAGGTACGCTTGAGTCAGGGGTCAAGCCAAAAGTTGGGTCGCATAAAATATGCAAAATTGACTCTCATTTTTGACATCTTGATTTGAATCTGAAGGAAAATGCAGAATTGGTTATGTTGTTTTGTACAGAAATAAGATTATTAACAAGGCTGGATTCCCAGTGTTAAAAAAATGTGGTGCTGGAAAAACACAGCAGGCTAGGCAGCATCCGAGGAGCAGGAGAATCGACGTTTCGGGCATAAGCCCTTCAGATTCCTGAAGAAGGGCTTATGCCCGAAATGTTGATTCTCCTGCTCCTCGGATGCTGCCTGGCCTGCTGTGTTTTTCCAGCACCACATTTTTTAACTCTGGTCTCCAGCATCTGCAGTCCTCACTTCCTCCTGGATTCCCAGTCTATTCACAACACAACAGATTGCTGTAACTTTCGTCAATGTGATTAGTGACGGTATACAACTACTCTCAGGAGATTTATTTGATGGAAAAGAGATTTGGCAAATGACTCTTGTCTGCCTCATCTAGTGAAATTACCAAAAACATAAAAACATGTTACTAGTAACTTTTAGGACAATATTTTCCAAAACATTTAATCAGTTCAATACAATGTACCCATAACACCAACACAAACAGTAGACTATTTCGTCATGATTAATGCCAGCTCTCACAGCAGACCGTAAACTTACCTTACAAAAGCTTTATAATTTCCATTTATCAAACAGTTCATTACAAAAACAATCAGAAGCTAAAAAACATAAAGATATCAATTGACGGAGCTTGTTATATCTGGATGTTCAGTGAAGCTGCTCGTAATAGAATAAGTTTATCTTTATTCAAAAATGATGAGGAAAGCTTGTTCTATAATAAAAATGTAGTTGAAAGTATCAATTCTTAGGTAATGATCCAAAAAGCTGATGAAAATCCTGTCAAATATAATGAATTATAACTGTTGCTGAAAAAATACATGTTTCCTCAAAGAATATTTTCTTGATTTCATTGCAATTTAAAGGGGAAAACCACCTTTATCCTGTATGAAGGGCGTGGTCTGATTGTTTGGCAAGTGGACTCTGACTGGTAGAGGCATTGCCATGGAGAAGACACCAGTTAAAAGTGATGGACAGTCAACTGCCAGGATTTATTTAGATTTTAAACCAAGCAGGTTAACTCTGATTTGTATTGGCATAGCCCATTGAAATGAATCAGCAAATGGTTGATAACTATGTTGTTCATTTGTGATTGATACAGTTCCAGCTGCTAGAATATTGGCCTTATTATTCAGAGGCCCTCAGTTATTTTTTCATTACGTTATAGACAAGATCAAACCCCTTCAGGTACATCAAGGAGATAGTCGACACCCTAACTTTGCCTTTATATAAAGGCAAATGGAAGATGATGTGTTCCAGATGTAATTCAATCTGTCATGTTACTCAGCTTTAACAAAAACACATTTTATTCTTACACTCAGCTAAAATACAAACAAAAGGAAGAAAAATTGATGTAACTTTAACGCTATTGGAAGCTTTAAATGAATAATTGATTACTTAACAACTAAGCAGCAACAGTTCTAATATAGTGACACCCCATAAATACACCTTTAGGAAAGGCAAATACAATAAAATAAGTTGTCTCACAAGCATCAGTGACCGGGTCTCTGGCACGAGGTCTGGCTCTGAGGCTCAGAAGGGAAAGGGGGAGAGGAGGAGAGCGCTAATTATAGGAGACTCTTTAGTTAGAGGGACGGACAGGCGGTTCTGTGGACATGGGCGAGACTCTCGGATGGTTTGTTGCCTCCCGGGTGTCAGGGTCCGAGACGTCTCGGACCGTGTCTTCAGAATCCTTAAAGGGGAGGGTGCGCAGCCAGAAGTCATGGTGTACGTTGGCACCAACGACATAGGTAGGAAGAGGGGTGGGGAGGTCATTCAGGAGCTCAGGGAGTTAGGCTGGAAGCTAAAAGCTAGGACAGACAGAGTCGTCATCTCTGGGTTGTTGCCGGTGCCACATGACAGTGAGGCAAGGAATAGGGAGAGAGTGCAGTTGAACACGTGGCTGCAAGGATGGTGTAGGAGGGAGGGCTTCAGGGCTTCAGGTATTTGGACAATTGGACTGCATTCTGGGGAAGGTGGGACCTATACAAGCAGGACAGGTTGCACCTGAACCAGAAGGGCACCAATATCCTGGAGGGTAGGTT
>NC_057732.1:56295054-56309377 GCF_004010195.1 Chiloscyllium plagiosum
GACAAATAAGAATGCGGAATACAGGGTTAACGGTCGGGTTCTTAGTCAGGTGGAGGAGCAGAGGGATCTTGGGGTCTATGTTCATAGATCTTTGAAAGTTGCCACTCAGGTGGATAGAGCTTGTAAGAAGCCTATGGTGTATTAGCGTTCATTAGCAGAAGGATTGAATTCAAGAGTCGTGAAGTTATGTTACAGCTGTACAGGACTTTGATTAGGCCATATTTGAAGTACTGTGTGCAGTTCTGGTCGCCTCACTTTAGGAAAGATGTGGAAGCTTTGGAGAGGGTGCAGAGGAGATTTACCAGGATGTTGCCTGGAAAGGAGAATAGGTTGTACGAGGATAGGTTGAGAGTGCTCGGCCTTTTCTCATTGGAACGGGGAAGGATGAGGGGTGACTTCATAGAGGTTTATAAGATGATCAGGGGAATAGATAGAGTAGACAGTCAGAAACTTTTTTCCCCGGATACAACAGAGTGTTACAAGGGGACATAAATTTAAGGTGAAGGGTGGAAGGTATAGGGGAGATGTCAGGGGTGGGTTCTTTACCCAGAGAGTGGTGGGGCATGGACTGCGCTGCCTGTGGGAGTGGCAGAGTCAGAATCATTGGCGAACTTTAAGTGGCAATTGGATAGGTACATGGATGAATGCTGAAGCTAGGACAAATGTTCGGCACAACATCGTGGGCCGAAGGGCCTGTTCTGTGCTATATTGTTCTATGTTCTATGTTCTATGTTCTATGTTCATCATTCCTGATGAAGAGCTCCGGCCTGAAAAGTTGATTCTCCTCCTTGGATGCTGTCTGACCTGCTGTGCTTTTCCAGCAACATACTCTCGACTCACATGCAGTATTCTTCCAGTCCAGGAGGAAAGAACACAGAGAAAATTCAGACAGTGAGAGAGAAAACTCCAGCTTTTTGCTGTGGCCGAGAGAAATATACTACTTTCTACACCCAACTTCAGACCCCAATAACTACTGAAAGCCAAACTAAAGCCTTTGTTCTGTGGGAGCCTGAGTTGGGGTGGCACGGTAGCTCAGTGGTTAGCACTGCTACCTCATAGTGCCAAAGGGTCTGGATTCGATTCCAGCCTTGGGCCACTGTCTGTGTGGAGTTTGCACATTTTCCCGATGTCTGCATAGGGTTTCCTCTGGACACTCTGGCTTTGTCCCACAGTGCAAAGGTGTGTAGGTGAATTGCCTGTACTAAATTGTCCAATGTATTAGGTGCATTAGTCAGAGGGAAATGGGTCTGGGTGGGTTATTCTTCGGAGGGTCGATGCAAACTTGTTGGGCCGAAGGGCCTGTTTCCACACTGTAGGGAATCTAATCCACCCATTCATGCTGCTTCTATTGTTCCAACTTTAAAAATAAACCCCTGGACCAAGCAAGTTATTTACTTTATTAGATTTGAAATGGACAGCCTGGACCTCTGGTTCAAAACCTCTCTTGATAAAATAAAGTAGGACTAAATATATTTCTCAAAGCCATTGAATCATCACAAGTATGCAGCACTGATGCTAAAATACAATACACTAATGTCATTTTCAGGGATAACAGCTACCCCAACCAGATCATTTCTCATGATTGGTACAAAGTGTGCCACTTTTGATTCTAAAAGGTTCCCAGTTTACCCCCAAATCATCTTGGCAATGTATTTGAAACAGTTGAAGCTAACAAGTTCTATACAGTGGCAACATGAGCTGTATTTGCCATGAACAAGATGTTGGCATCAAAGCCCAATAAGATGTTTTGCCTGTTGTATAAATGAACAATGTCCTATATGAATTTCAGTGACAGTGTGATGCCTACGGCTGTAGGCCATACATCCTAAAGGTTGGTGAGTTGTATCAAAATGCATTTCTTTTTGGCTGTTTGGGAAAAGCAAAGTACCAACAGGAACAGAAAGTGCTGGAGAAACTCATCATGTCCAAAAGCCGAATAGAATTAATGTCTCAAGTCCAGTGGCCCTTCATCAGAACTGAGAGCTGCAGAAAAAAAATTAGTATTTATGAAAAGGAGAATATTGTAGAGGAGAAAAATGAGGTACGAGATATTAGTCTAGAAAGGATCGAGGTTAGTTACGAACAGGTGTTATCAATTCTAGAATGAGTAAAAGTAGACAAGTCCCTGGGCCGGATGGGATTTATCCGAGGATTCGCTGGGAAGCTAGGGAGGAGATAGCAGAGCCTTTGGCTTTGATATTTGAGTCATCATTGTCTACGGGTTTAGTACCTGAGGACTGGAGGATTGCAAATGTTGTGCCCTTGTTCAAGAAGGGCAGCAGAGGTGACCCAGACAAGTGAGCCTTACTTCTGGTATAGGAAAGGTTTTGGAAAGGATTATAAGAGATAAGATTTATAATCATCTAGCAAGCAACAATTTGATTTCAGATAATCAACATGGTTTTGTCAATGGCAGGTTGTGTCTCACAAACCTCATTGAATTTTTTGAGAAGGTGGCCAAGCATGGAGATGAGGGTAGGGCAGTTGATGTTGTGTACATGGACTTCAGTAAAGCCTTTGATGAGGTTCCACATGGTTGGCTGATGGAGAAAATGCAGAGGCATGGGATTGAGGGTGATTTAGCAGTTTGGATTAGAAACTGGCTTTCTGAAAGAAGGCAGCGAGTGGTGGTTGATGGAAAATATTCAGTCTGGAGTCCCGTTAGTAGTGGTGTGCCACAAGGATCTGTTTTGGGACAACTGCTGTTTGTCATTTTTATAAATGACTTAGACGCAGACATAGGTGGATGGATTAGTAAATTTGCAGATGATACTAAAGTCGGTGGAGTAGTGACAGTTTGGAAGAATGTTACAGGTTGCAGGGGGATTTGGATAAACTGCAGAATTGAGCTGAGAGGTGGCAAATGGAGTTCAATGCAGCTAAATGTGAGGTGATGCACTTTGGGAAGAATTACAGGATGTCAGAGTACTTGGTCAATGGAAAGATTCTTGGTAGTGTGGATGTGCAGAGGGATCTTGGAATCCATGTACATAGATCCCTGAAAGTTGCCACCCAGGTGGATAGTGCTGTTAAGAAGGCATACAGTGTGTTAGCTTTCATTGGTAGAGGGATTGAGTTTAGGAACCGTAATACCATGCTGCAACTATACAAAACGCTGGTGCGGCCGCCCTTGGAATATTGTGTACAGTTCTGGTCACCCCATTACAGGAAGGATGTGGAAGCATTGGAAAAGGTGCAGAGGAGATTTACCAGGATGTTGCCTGGTCTGGAGGGAAGGTCTTATGAGGAAAGGCTGAGAAACTTGGGTCAGTTCTCATTGGAAAGAAGAAGGTTAAGAGGGGATTTGATAGAGACATACAAGAGGATTAGTTAGGGTAGACAGAGAAAGACTTTTTCCTAGGATGATGACATCAGCGTGTACGAGAGGGCATAACTACAAATTGAGGGGTGGTAGATTTAAGACAGATGTCAGAGGCAAGTTCTTTACACAGAGAGTGGTAAAGGCGTGGAATGCCCTACCTGCTAAGGTAGTCAACTCAGCCACATTAGGGAAATTTAAACAATTCTTAGATAAGCTCATGAATGATTTTGGGATAGTGTAGGGGTCAAGCTGAGAAAAGTCCACAGGTCGGCGCAACATCGAGGGCCAAAGGGCCTGTTCTGTGCTGTATTGTTCTATGTTCTATGATGATAGTGGATGGAATGGGGGGGGGGGGCGGAGAGTGAATAGAAAACACAAAATGGTGCCGAGTGAGAGAGGGAGTGAGAGCTAGGATGAAGGAGAGGGAAACAAAGGTGATGATAAGGGAAAGAGAAAAGTGCTGAGTAAGATGCTAATGAGAAGCGTAACTAATTGATAGTAGAGTGGTTGTGCTGAGTGAGTGAGTGGTTCGGGGCTCAGTAGTGAACATGACAGAGGGTGATCTGATATTTCATGATCTGATATTTCATGATCTGATATTGTTAAACTCATGTTGAGTCCTGAGGACTGTAAGATACCGAGGTGGAAGAGGAGGTGTTATTCCTCCAGCCTGTGCCAAGTCTCACTGGAACACTGCAGCAGGCCCTAGACAAAAATATTGGCCAGGGAACAGGATGGTATGCTGAAATGGCAGGCAACTGGACGCTCAGGGTCATATTAACAGACAGAATGTCAGGGTATTTTGCAAAGCAGTCATCCAGTCTGTTTCATCTCCACAATGTAGAGGAGACCACATGGTGAGCAGTGAATGTAGTAGACTGGATTGAGCAAAGTGCAGCTAAAACACTGCGTGACCTGGAGGATATGTTTGGAACCTTGGACAGTGAGGAGAGAGGAGGTAAATAGTTAGGTGTTATACCTTCTGCGGTCACAGGAAAAGGTGTAGGGTTGGGGTGGGTGTGGTGTAGGGAGTGGCCCAGGATGTCTCTGAAGGAAGGGTCTCTGTGGAAGGCTGACAAGAGAGGGGAGGGGAATATATGTCTAGAGGTGATATCCTGCTGGAGGTGGCAGAAATAGCAGCATTATGATCCGTTAGCTATGGAGGCTGGTGAGATGGAAAGTGAGGACTAAGGAATCCCTTTGTTGTTGGAGGAGGAGAGGAAAGAGGTGAGGGCAAAAAGTGTGGGAAATAGGTCAGGCATGGCTGAAAGCCCTATTGACCATTTTGATGGGGAACCCTTGGTCCAGGACAAAGGTAGACATTCCTGAGCTCCACACACCCCCTCCCCCACCCCCCCCCCCACACCCTCCCCATCCCCAGCCCCCCACCCGGTGGAAGGTGACATCATCAAAAATGATGTAATGGAGGTGGAGAAACTGGGAGAATGAGATGGAGTCCATAACTTGGGTCTTGCTGTGCACCTCGCCTATTCCAACCCTTCAAAGAAACTACATTTTCACTCTATTTTCATCAATTCAAAACTACCATTAACAATCCAACTCTCCTTTATCCCCAAGTACTCCCTTTGTCTACTGTTCTGGGTGCCTTCACCATTTGTTCCACTTGCAACCCCTCCCCTTCTGTAATATCATTAAGAAACACCAATTTCCAACTCCTTTTGGTTCTGAAGAAGACTTTTATTGGATTTGTAACAGTAACTGAACAGATGGAGCCAGACCTGCTGAGTTTCTCCAGTGCTGTTTTATTTCTGCTTGTTTTTGCGAAAGGGGATAAGGGGGTCAGGTTTGTGAATGTTTGTCATGTACAGATGTGTTCATTTAAAGTTAGCAAGGATTCATGAGCCAAGCACTCTGTTTGGAAGCTGGATTCCTCTTCAATGAAAGGTGTTAATCTCAATTAAATATTTCTGTGTTAAAGGGCTGTATATTAAATCTATAGCTGACAGTGACTTGCAAAACTATTAGGCTGGATATCATATCAATTATTTTCCTGGAAGCACTTTGATTGTGATCAAAAAGTATGTGTCAAATTGAATAAATATTCTGGGGAAAAAAAGCTTAACACTTCTGGAATGGATGTTTGAGAGTGTCATGTTCTTAATAATCAATCCCTCAATGTTTAAGTGAGGCTGTGTAGAGCAAACAGAGCTTTCCTCTTTCTTCTTAAATTTTGTGCTGGGCCTCCTCCACCGCCGCTCCCTCACCACCAGACGCCTGGAGGAAGAACGCCTCATCTTCCGCCTCGGAACAGTGAGGCTGTGTAGAGCAAACAGAGCTTTCCTCTTTCTTCTTAAATTTTGTTTCCTGTACTGTTGTCAATACCTATGAATAACTGTCTATAAATAGCAATGATCACTATGATAGCATATTCCAGTTTAAGCAGAGGATAGAATTGTTTTTTGATAATTACTTTGAAAATAGCAGGGAAGTCAGAGGAGCAGCAATGGCCAGAGTTTCTGGGGATAATTCTGGAGACACAGCAGATGCCAAGGAAGAAGAAATGTACTAAGGGGAGGATTAGATAACCATAACTGACATAGGAAGCAGGAAAGCAAAAGAAAAAGCATACAATGTGGGTGAGGATTAGTGGGAAATCAGGATTGGGAAGCCTTTAAAAAACAGCAGACGGTAACTGATAAAGCAATATGTGGGTGAGGGGATGAAATATGAGGGCAATCTATTTAGTTACATAAAAAAAGCCAGCAAGAGTCTTTTTTTTCTAGATATGTAAAAGGTAAGAGAGAAACAGGAGTGAACATTGTACTGCTGAAAAATGAGGATGGAGAAATAGTAATGGGAAACAAAGAAATGGCAGAGGAACTGAATAGGTACTTTGCATCAGTCTTCATGGTGGAAGACACCAAAAGGATACCAAAACTTCAAAAGGGTCAGGGGGGCAGAGGTGGATGTAGTGACCATCACTAAGGGGAAGTTGCTTGGGAAGCTGACAGGTCTGAAAGTGGACAAATCACCTGGATCAGATGGAGAACAGCCCCAAAAGGAGCGAGGTTAGGAGATTGTGAGAGGCATTGGTGGTGACCTTTCGAGAATCACTGGAGTCAGGGAGGGACCTAGAGAGCTAAAAAATGGATAATATGACAGCTCTGTTTGAGAAGGGAGGGAGGTAGAAGATAGGTAACTTTAGGCTGGATAGCCTAACCTCCATCGTTGGTAAGGTTTTAGAGTTCATTATTAAGGATGAGATTATGAATTACTTGGAAGTGCATGTTAAAGTAGGGCTGAGTCACGATGGCTTCATAAAATGGTGGTCATGCCTGACAAATCTGTTCAAATTCTTTGTGGGGTAATGAGCAAGCTAGACAAAGGAGAGCCATTGGATGTGATCTATATGGATTTCCACAAGGCCTTTGACAAGGTGCCCTGTAGGAGACTGCTAAATAAAATGAGGATTCCTGATGAAGGGCCTTTGTTCAAAACATCCACTCCTGCTCCTCGGATGCTGCCTGACCTGCTGTACTTTTCCAGCACCATGCTCTTGACTTGAAATAAAATTAGAGCCCATTGTGTAGAGGCAAGGTATTGGCTGACTGACAGAAGGCAGAGAGTGGGGTTAAAGGGGTCTTTTTCAGGATGACAGCCAGTGACTAGTGAAATTCTGCAGGGGTCAGTGTTGGGACCACAACTATTCACGTTATACATTAATGATCTGGAAAAAGGAACAGAGGGCCTTGTTGCTGAGTTTGCAGAGGACACAATGATACATACAGAGACAGGCAATGTTCCAGAAATCGGGAGACTGCAGAAGACCTGGACAGGCTAAGAGAGTGGGCAAAGAAGTGACAGAATACAGGGAAAGTGTGAGGTTATATACTTTGGTAAGAGGAGTAGAGGTGTAGATGATTTTCTAAAAGGGGAAAGGTTTTAGAAATCAGGAGGAGAAAGGAATTTGAGAATTCTAGTTCAGAATGATCTTAACGTTAGAATTCAGGTTCATTTGGCAATTAGGAAGGCAAATGCAATGTTGCATTCATTTCTAGAGGACTAGAATACAAAAGCAGAGAAATACTGCTGAAGCTGTATAAGGCTCTGGTCAGACCACATTTGGAATATTATGAGCAATTTTGGGTCCCATATCTAAGGAAGGATGTGTTGGTGTTGGAAGAGTTCCAGGGGTGCAAGAATGATCCAAAGGAAAAAGGGTTCCTCTTATGAGGAGCAGTGGAGGACTCTGGATCTGTCCAAGTTGTAGTTTAGAAGGATGAAGGGGGATTGAATTGAAACATACAGAATATTGACAGGTGTGGACAGAGTGAAAGTGGTGATGTTTCCATTAGTCGGAGAGACTAGGACCTGAGGGCACAGCCTCCGAGTGAACGGATAACTCTTAAGGACTGAGGTGAGGAGGAATGTCTTCAGCCAGAGAGTGGTGTATCTGTGAAACTCATTGCTGCAGAGGGCTGGAGAGGCCAACTTACTGAAAGTGTTTAAGACAGAGGTAGAGGTTCATGATCAGAAAGGAGATCAAAGGTTATCGGGAGAAGACAGGAGAATGGGTTTGTGAAACAGATTCGATAGGAACTTTCAAAATAGATTTGGGTAAATCAAAGTTTGGGTGAAGATTTGTAGCTCGGGTGCTCGTTGTTGTGGTTCTGTTCGCCGAGCTGGAAATTTTTGTTGCAAACGTTTCGTCCCCTGTCTAGGTGACATCCTCAGTGCTTGGGAGCCTCCTGTGAAGTGCTTCTGTGATGTTTCCCAACACACACAAATGAAGTTGCATCAAGACACTATTCAAAAGGGCCACAACACACTGCAGCACACCAGAACTGCAAAAAGAGGAAGAGGAACACCTGTACAAGGTATTCGCCAAAAACAGATACCCGCGCAATTTCATCAACAGATGCCTAAGAGAAAGACAACGGAACGAGGACATGCCGCAACCCAAAGGACTAGCCACACTACCATACATCAAGAACATCTCTGAAATGACAGCCAGACTACTGCGACCACTAGGACTTATAACAGCACACAAACCAACAGACACACTCAGACAACAACTCACCAGAACGAAGGGCCCGATACCCAGCATGAGCAAAACTAACGTAGTGTACAAAATCCCATGCAAGGACTGCACAAAACACTATATAGGACAAACAGGAAGACAGCTAACGATCCGCATCCACGAACATCAACTAGCCACGAAACGACAAGAATACAAATCACTATAAATGCCGGAGGAAACATCACAGAAGCGCTTCACAGGAGGCTCCCAAGCACTGAGGATGTCACCTAGACAGGGGACGAAACGTTTGCAACAAAAACTTCCAGCTCGGCGAACAGAACCACAACAGATTTGGGTAAATATCTAAAAGGAAAGCAATTGCAGAGCAATGACAGAAGAAGCAAGCAAGTGAGCCTAAATCATTTGTTCCATCAAAGAATGGACACACTGAAGAAGCTCCATTCTATGCTGTAAGATTTTCAAAATGAATGATGGGTTTTATTCAAAATTAATCTCCAATAGCCATGTCAACATATTGATCTGAAACATGAAACAGAGCAGACTCGATGGGCTGAACGGCCTACTTCTCCTCCTTTGTTTTATGGCCCATCAATAATCTTTGTTACATTCTTAGCTGCAACATGAATTGAGATCCCATGATGATGAACAGAAATAAGCATGCTCTCCCTAAGGAAGTGTGATACCCATTGGATTAATTCAGGACAGACTGAAATCTTCCTGAAGATGACTTTCTGCCATTTACACATAACTCCAACCTTACACTAGGGGCATTCCTGGAGACAAACCACAGAAGCTGTAAAAATTATATCAGCTCAAATTCAGCTGCTTCTGTTTGTATGATGTAAGTCAATATGCAAACTGTTTAAAACAAAAGCAGAAATTGCTGGAAAGTCTCAGCAGCTCTGACAGCATAGAGTAATGGAGTTGTGCAGCTTGGAAACAGACCTTTCAGTCCAACTCTTCCAGGCTGACCAGATATCCTAAATAAATCTAGTCCCATTTGTCAGCATTTGGCCCATATCCTTCTAACACCTTCCTATTTACTTACCCATCTAGATGCCTTTTAAATGTTTCACAACATCCTTCCTGTAGCAGGGAGATCATAATTGCACACAGTAGTCCAAAAGTGGCCAAAGCATGACCTCCCAACTCCTATACTCAATGCACTGACCAATAAAAGCAGAGATAGATAAGAGTTGATGTCTTGGGTCGAGTGACCCTTTGCGGAACTGTTTGTCATTTATCAGGGTTTATGTGAAAGCAAATTCTTTAAGGATTATTCAGCTACAGAGAAAACTAAAATTTTGGGTGAGAATTCTGGAACATTTTTGAATTAACAATTGGAAATTCAAAGACCCAATTCTGTAATCCATGTTCCCTTCAAGGGAGACACTTTCAAAGTCTGTCCAGTAGGTAATGCTGAGAAATCTTTCAAACTTGCAAAGCCACTGAACACCGAATTGGCTAAACAAAATTAAAATGGATTTTTCTGATTTATGTTTCAGTTTGTAATGAAAAGAAGCTGGTACTGAGGAGAAATCATAAATGATTTATTCCCTTTGCTTAAGTTTCCTTTTCAAACAAGTCTGAAACTTATTTTCAGGAATAGTATTCTAAATGCTAGTTTCGTTTATAAAGATAACATTTGTGCTTGCTAAAACGGTTCATTTTACTTTACATACCAATTGTTGCTATAACTATTTCATCAATATGAAGATTATGTTTCTCAGGATAATTTAAATGGAAACTTACTCTATGGTTGAGGAATTCAAATAAGCAAAAATTCTTTTAAGGTTGTAAGATTTGAAACATTTGAAACCTTCATCCGTCCTTTTCATTCTTCAGGAAACCTCAGTAACCTGAGTTACAATGAGACTGAATGATAAATCAATGTTTGGAATACATTGTGAATGATATTCAAACTGGAGCTCGGTAATCACTGGTGTTCTGCAGGGATTGGTTCTGGGACCTCTGCTCTTTGTGATTTTTATAAATAACTTGGATAAGGAAGTGGAAGGGTGGGTTAGTATGTTTGCTGATGACATGAAGGTTGGTGGAGTTGTGGATAGTGTTGAGAGCTGTTGCAGGTTACAACAGGACATTGACATACAACAGGTACGGAGCTGGGATGATAAGTGGCAGATGGAGTTCGGCCTGGGAAAGAGTGAAATGATTCATTTTGGAAGGTTGAATCTGAATGCAGATTACAGGGTCAAAGACAGGATTCTGGGCAGTGTGAAGGAACAGAGGGATCTTGGGGTCCATGTTCATAGATCCCTCAAAGTTGTCACCAACGTTGATAGGGTTGTTAAGAAGGTGTATCCTGTATTGGTTTTCATTAAAAGGGGGATTGAGTTTAAGAGCCATGAGGTTATACTGCAGCTCTATGGAACCCTGGTTAGACCACACTTGGAATATTGTGTTCAGTTCTAGTCACCTCATTATAGGAAGGACGTGGAAGCTTTAGAGAAGGTGCAGAGGAGATTTACCAGGATGCTGCCTGGACTGGCAGATATGTCTTATGAAGAAAGGTTGAGGGAGCTAGGGCTATTCTCATTGGAGTAAAGAAGGATGAGAGGTGACTTGATAGAGTTGAATAAGGTGATGAGAGGCATAGATCGAGTGGATAACCAGAGACTTTCCCCAGGGCAGAAATGTCTATCACAAGGGGGCATCATTTTAAGGTGATTGGAGGAAGGTTTGGGGGGATGTCAGAGGTCGGTTCTTTACACAGAGAATGCACCGCCAGCAGTAATAGTAGAGTCAGATACATTAGGCACATTTAAGTGACTCTTGGATAGGCACACAGATGATATTAAAATGTGGGTTAGTTTGATGTGAGAGTAGGATAAATTTTCAGTCCAACATTGAGGGCTGAAGGGCTTGTATTGTGCTGTACTGTTCTATGATGTTAAATGTTAAAGTATGGAGTCGCTTGAAAGTCAATGACCCTGTTAAATTCTGTCCTTAATAGTCTAACTTGTGTTATTTTAACCCTCAATACTTTAACCATTGAAACCAGTTTCCCCTTCACAATGAGTGACAGTCAAATTCCAATGCACTCAATAAAAGTGATATCTAAGGTGGATATTGCAACCCTGGTAATCGCTGGTGTTTTTAAAAAAAACACTAAAATATGATCTATCAAGCCAGATCTGACTATCAATATTATTATTAGCTGGGATCATATCAGGTGCATTTTCCTATTCCTAATCTTGTGAGCATGTCACACTGGGACTAATCCTGGGATTACTGCCTTTGAGGAACTGTATCTGTCTGTCTGTCTATGTGTGAGTGGGAGTTACGATTGAAGAAGGTTGGGTTTTATATCATAAGATATGAATTATATTATCTTGTTTATTTGTGTTCTGCTGAAATTATATTATTACAATAATCATTCATTTTTATTTTGGTCATAAAATTGTTGTCCAATGTCTGTCACACACATGTAGGAGCAAATTACTGCAGTTGCTGGAATCTGTACTGAAAACAAAATTGCTGAAAATCACAGCTCGTCAGGCAGCATCCATGAAGAGAGAGCAAGCTAACGGTTCGAGTCTAGATGACAGCATTGAGGAAGTGTCACCTTTACTCAAAATATTAGCTTGTTCCCTCTCCATAGAACATTGGAAGAGTCACTGAACTCCCACATCACACAGGAGGAACATTCTAATACACCAAGCCCTCCTGCCATGACTTACTCTTAAATTATTATTTTTACATTTACTCCCTCCAATCGAATTATGTTATAATACAGGATAGCAAACCAAACTAAATCAACCTCAAGATTGCTGGATTTGCAACACAATGAAACTACAGCATTCAGTGACCCTCAATTGTTGAATTGGTCCTACCCAGACTTTACAAATAGCAGAGCCAAAATACTAAAGAAATTTGACACTTGAACAGCAGTCCCATCTGGTTAAGATGGCAGCAGAGTAAGAAGCTCCAGCCAGATGTCCTCTGCTCACCAGCTTCCTTTTCCCTTTCCTTTCTCTTTTTTTCCCTCATGCTGCAGTTTTTCTATTCGTACTGCCCCAAATTTAACTCCTTAAAGTATCCCACCAAGAGGGAATTGAGAAGAGTCCGAGACTGGCCTGGTGCAGGATACAAATCATAGATTGGTGGGGGAGCAGGAGTAGGGTGAGTGCAGGCTGAGTCTCAGAAGTGAATTGGAGCTGGAGCCTGGGAGCGTGAGCAGAATGAGTGCAGGCCGAGAAGGGAGACGAGTCCTGAACAGAGGCTGGTGCATGGAGGCAGTGTAGCCTTAGGTTCTGAAGCCTGGTAAGAACAGACTCAATGAAAAATGATTATAACTTGAGAACTTTTAAAGATCGTTTTTATTCTTATTCTGGGCTCTTTAAACCCGCATTCCCATGATATTGAATTTTATTTTACTATTTCAATTCTGTAACAACACTTAAAGTAAATTGTGGGCGGCACGGTGGCACAGTGGTTAGCACTGCTGCCTCACAGTGCCAGAGACCCGGGTTCAATTCCCGCCTCAGGTGACTGTCTGTGTGGAGTTTGCACATGCTCCCCGTGTCTGCGTGGGTTTCCTCTGGGTGCTCTGGTTTCCTCCCACAGTCCAAAAATGTGCAGGTTAGGTGAATTGGCCATGCTAAATTGCCAGTAGTGTTAGGTGAAGCTGGTAAATATAAGGGAATGGGTCTGGGTGGGTTGCTCTTTGAAGGATCAGTGTGGACTTGTTGGGCTGAAGGGCCTGTTTTCACACTGTAAGTAAGCTAATCAAATCACCAACGCTTCTTTGACAGCCCTTCAGTGAGGCTTGAACTTTAGCAAAGATTTTAACATGGTCCCTTGTGTCAAGCTGGTCAAGAAAGTAACAGCCCATGGAATCCAAAGCAAAAAGGCACATTGAATCCGAAATTGGCTAAGCAGCAGGAAGCAGAGGATGATAAGAGTGAATGGTTAACTGTTTCCAGTGAGGTTCCATAGGACTTGTGCTGGGACCCTGGCTGTTTTTGGTGCGCAACAATGATTTGAACTTAAATGTAAGGGATGAGCAAAAAGCTATTTAGTGACATGAAAATTAGCAGGAGGTAAAAAGTCAGGAGAAAAGCCACAAATTGCAGGAGAATATCATTAGAAGAGTCAGGTGAGCAGAACATTGACAATGGAGGTCAAGCCCCTGCTGGGTGGTTAAGAAGGCATACAGGTACCTGCCTTTATTTGGAGTACTATGTGCATGCCTGGACACCACACTTTAGGAAGGATGTGCTGGCAATGGAACAGGGTGCCAAGGAGAGTCACCAGGATATTACCTGGACAGGATATTCTGAGCTATGAGGAAAGATTAGAGAGGTTAGAGTAATGCTGTGGTTCTGTTCGCCGAGCTGGAAGTTTTAGTTGCAAACATTTCGTCCCCTGTCTAGGTGACATCCTCAGTGCTTGGGAGCCTCCTGTGAAGCGCTCTGGGGTGTTTCCTCCAGCATTTATAGTGGCCTGTCCCTGCCGCTTCAGGTTGTCAGTTTCAGCTGTCCGCTGTAGTGGCAGGTATATTGGGTCCAGGTCTATGTGTTTGTTGATGGAGTTTTTGGATGAGTGCCAAGCTTCTAGGAATTCCCTGGCTGTTCTTTGTTTCGCTTGCCCTATAATGGTAGTGTTGTCCCAGTCAAATTCATGTTGCTTGTCGTCTGCGTGTGTGGCTACTAGGGATAGCTGGTCGTGTCGTTTCGTGGCTAGTTGATGTTCGTGGATGCGGATCGTTAGCTGTCTTCCTGTTTGTCCTATATAGTGTTTTGTGCAGTCCTTGCATGGGATTTTGTACACTACATGACAGCCAGACTACTGCGACCACTAGAACTTATAACAGCACACAAACCAACAACCACCCTCAGACAACAACTCACCAGAACGAAGGACCCGATACACAGCATGAACAAAACTAATGTAGTGCACAAAATCCCATGCAAGGACTGCACAAAACACTACATAGGACAAACAGGAAGACAGCTAACGACCCGCATCCATGAACA
>NC_057732.1:56309784-56333210 GCF_004010195.1 Chiloscyllium plagiosum
TGGTGAGTTGTTGTCTGAGTGTGGCTGTTTGGTTTGTGTGCTGTTATAAGTCCTAGTGGTCGCAGTAGTCTGGCTGTCATTTCAGAGACGTTCTTGATGTATGGTAGTGTGGCTCGTCCTTTGGGTTGCGGCATGTCCTCGTTCTGGACCCAATATACCGGCCTGTACAGCGGACAGCTGAAACTGACAACCAGAAGTGGCATGGACAGGCCACTATAAATGCCGGAGGAGACACCACAGAAGCGCTTTACAGGAGGCTCCCAAGCACTGAGGATGTTACCTAGACAGGGGACGAAACGTTTGCAACAAAAACTTCCAGCTCGGCGAACAGAACCACAGCAACGAGCACCCGAGCTACAAATCTTCTCACAAACTTTGAATGTTAGGGTAATTTTCCTGGAGCAACAAAGGTTGAGAAGGGAGCTGGTAGAGGTGTGTACTGTTATGAGACATATAGATAGGGTAGATAGGATGGCATTTTTCCCATTAGCTGGGACGTTAACAACCAAAGGTATTAATTTAAGGTAGAAGGTGAAGAGTTGAGTTAAGAAGCATTTAGTTGAGCTCTTAACTGCCAGGGCATAGTAGGCTATGGACCAAGTGGAGATAAATGGGATTTTCTTTTTCATTCATTCATGGGACATGTAGGTCACTGACTGACCCTCACTTATTATCAGTCACTATATATTCTTGGAAAGGTGGTGGTGAGCTGCCTTCTTGAACCACTACAGTCCATGTTCTGTAGGTAGACCCACAATGCCCTGAAGGATGGAATTCTGGGATTTAACTCAGCAACAGTGAAGGAATGCTGATATATTTCCAAGTCATGATGATGAGTGGCTTGGAGAGGAACTTGCATGTTTGTGATTCTGGTGTAACTGCAACCCTTGTCCTTCTAGATGGAAGTGTCATGGGTTTGGAAGTGCTGTCTAAGGATCTTTGCTGAACAACTACATAGATTATAGAACAGTACAACTCAGGAATGGGCTCTTTGGCCTACAATACTGTGCTGAACATGACACAAAATTAAATAATCCCTTCTGCCTGCCCATGATCTCTATCCCTCTTGCTTAATCATGTGTTTCTGGATGTAGGTTTGCTCGTTGAGCTGGAAGGTTCATTTTCAGATGTTTCATCACCATACTAGGTAACATCTTCAGGGAGCCTCCAGATGAAGCACTGCTGATAATTCCTGCTTTCTATTTATATGTTTGGGTTTCTTTGGGTTGATGATGTCATTTTCTGTGGTGATGCCATTTCCTATGGTGATGTCATTTCCTGTTCTTTTTCTTAGGGAGTGGTAAATGGGGTCCAAGTCAATGTGCTTTTTGATAAGAGTTCCGGTTGGAATGCCATGCTTCTAGGAATTCTCGTGCATGTCTCTGTTTAGCTTGTCCTAGAATGGATGTGTTGTCCCAGTCGAAGTGGTGTCCTTCCTTATTTGTATGTAAGGATACTAGTGAGAGAGGGTCATGTCATTTTGTGGCTAATTGATGTTCATGTATCCTGGTAGCTAGTTTGTCCAATGTAGTTTGAGGCTCACTGAGGATGTTACCTAGTACGGTGATGAAACGTTTGAAACTGAACCTTCCAACTCTGCGAGCAAACCTACAACCAGAACCTCAGCCTGAACTACAAATCTTCTCAAAACTCACTAATCATGTGTTTTTCTGAAAGTCCCTTAAACTCCCTTATCTGCCTCCGCCATCATCCTTGGCAATGTATTCCAAATTACTACCACTCTCTGTGTAAAAAAAGACATTGTCCCTCACACTTCCTTTGTCTTTCCCCTGTCAACTTAAATGCATAGCCCCTAGTATTAGATGTCTCAACTCCTGGGGAAATGATTCTGACTGTTAACCTTGTCTGTGCTTCTCATAATTTTATAAACGTCTATCAGCTCTCCCCTCAGTTTTCACTACTCTGGATAAAACAACCTGAGTTTTTCTAGCCTCTCCTTAAAGCTCATACCCTCTAATCCAGGCAGCATCCTGGTAAACCTTTTACATCCTCTCCAAAGCCTCCACATACATCCTGTAATGTGGCAAACAGAATTGAACACAATACTTTAAGTGTAGCCTAACCAATGTCTTATAAAACTGCAATGCCATCCTGACTGTTGTGCTCAATTACCCAGCAATAAAGGCAAGCATGCCATATGCCACCTTTACCACTTTATCTACCTGCATGGCCACATTCAGGGAGCTATAGACTTGAACCCCAAAATCCCTCTGTACATTAATGATGTTAAGAGTCTTGCCATTAACTGTTTACTTTCCCTTAACTTTTGATCTCCCAAAATGCAGCACCTCACACTTACCCAGATGAACCTCCATATGCCATTTCTCCACCCATTTCTGCAACTGATTTAAATCCTGCAATATCCTTTGACAACCTTCTACACTATCCACAACTCCCCTGATCATTGCGTCATATGCAAATCCACCCATCTATATTGTCATCAAAGTACTTTACATAAGTCACAAATAGCACATGCCTCAATATGGATCCCTGTGGAACATCGCTAGTCACAGATCTCCAGATAGATGAACAACCTTCCACCAACACCCCCTGCCTTCTATTAGCAAGCCGATTCTGAATCCATGCAGCCAAGTCACTGTGGATCCCAGGCATCGTCATCTTCTGGATGAGCCTACCATGAGGGACCTTGTCGAAAGCCTTACTAAAGCCCACGTAGACAACATCCACTGCTCTACCCTCATCGACCACCCTTGTCACCTCTTGAAAATTTCACTGAGGCTAGTAAGACATGACCTGCCCCATATAAAGCCATGCTTTTCTAAATGTGCTGAAAATGTGTTGCTGGAAAAGCGCAGCAGGTCAGGCAGCATCCAAGGAACAGGAGAATCTCCTGTTCCTTGGATGCTGCCTGACCTGCTGCGCTTTTCCAGCAACACATTTTCAGCTCTGATCTCCAGCATCTGCAGCCCTCACTTTCTCCTTTTCTAAATGTGCGCAAATCCTATGCCCAAGAATTCTCTCCAATAGCTTCCCAGTCACTGATGTGATACTCACACCCTATAGTTTCTTGAATTATCCCTAGTTCCCTTCTTGAACTGAGGAGCAACTTTAGCTACTCGCCAGTCCTCTGGGACCTCTCCGAAGGCTAGCAAGGATACAAAGATCTTGGTCAAGGGCCCAGCAATCCCCTCTCTTGCCTCTCTCAATAACCTAGGGTAGATATACCGGGCCCTGGGGACGTATTCACCTTAATGCTCTTCAAGAGACCCAACATGACTACTTTCTTATCTTAAAATACCCTCACATATTAGCATGACCCATACAAATCTCACTATCCCCCATATCTTTCTCCTGAGTCAATACTGATGCAAAGTACTAATTTAAGATCTCACCCACATCCTCTACCCCTATGCACAAGTTCCCATTCTTGTCCTTATCTGCAGTGCATCTTGTAGATAGTACACAGTGCTGCTGCTGAGCATCAGTGGTGGAGGGAGTGGATGTTTGTGGATATGATGCTAATCAAGCGGCTGTTTTGTCCTGGATGGTGTCAAGCTTCTTGAATATTGTTGGAAATACACACATCCAGGAAAGTGAAGAATCACCTCCTGAGTTGTAGATGGTGGACAGGCTTTGGGGAGTCAAAAAATGAGTTACTTGTTGCATATGGTAACACAATTAAATGTCAAAAGGCAGTTGTTAGTTTGTTTATTATACGGTGGCACGCTGGGTCAGTGGTTAGCACTGCTGCCTCACAGCGCCAGGGACCTGGGTTCGAACCCTGACTCTGGCGACTGTCTGTGTGGAGTTTGCACATTCTCTTCGTGTCTGCGTGGGTTTTCTCCAGGTGCTCTGGTTTCCTCCCACACTCCAAAGATGTGCATGTTAGGTAAATTGGCCATGTTAAATTGCCCGTAGTGTTAGGTGCATTAGTCAGGGGTAAATAAAGGGTAGGGGAATGTGTCTGGGTGGGTTACTCTTTGGAGGGTTAGTAACTAATCTAATCTAATTATTGGAGATTATCATTGCTTGGCATTTGTGGGGTACAAATGTTACTTACCACTTGTCAGCCCTATCCAGATCTTGTTGCATTTGAACATGGCCTGCTTTAGCACTGAGGAATCATGAATGGTGCTGAACATTGTACAATCATCATTGAACATCCCCATTTCTGAATTTATATTGGAGGGAGGTCATTGATGAAACAGCTGAAGGTGGTTGGGCCTAGGACACACTGCTGAGGAACTCCTGTATAGATGTCCTGGAGCTGAAATGACAGACCTCCTATAACCATGACCATCTTCCAATGTGCTAGGTATGACTCCAATTACTGGAGAGTTTGCCCCTTGGTTCCTATTGATTCCAGTTTAGCCAGGGCTCCTTGATGTCACACTCAGTTGAATGCAACCTTGATGTCAGTGGTTGTCACTCTCCCCTCCCCTCTGGAACTAAGCTCTTTGTCTATGTTTGAATCAAGGCTGTAATGAGGTCAGGAGCTGAGTGGCCCTGGTCAAACCCAAACTGGGCATCAATGAGCAAGTCATTGCTGAGCAAATGCTGCTTGATAGCACAGTTGATGACACCTTCCTTCACTTTACCAATCGAGAGTAGACTGATTGAGTGGCAATTGACTAGATTGGATTTGTCCTACTTTTTATTTACAGGGCATATCTTCACAATTTTCCACATTTTCAGTTAGATGCCAGTGTTGTAACTGTACTGCAATATCTGGCTAGGGGACCGGCAAGTTCTGGAGCATAGGTCTTCAGTACTATTACTGGAACGTTGTCAGGGCCCATAGCTTTTGCAGTATCCAGTGCTTCCAACTGTTTCTTGATATCACGTGGAGTGAAGACTGAAGACTGGCATCTGTGATGCAGGAGACCATTGGAGAAGCCTGAGATGGATCATCCACTCAGCACTACTGACTGAAGACTGCAGTGAATTCTTCAGCCTTATCTTTTGCACTAATGTACTGGGTTCTTCCCTCATTGAGGATGACAGAGCCTCTTGCTTCATTGAGTTATTTAATTACCCACCACCATTCACGACGGGATGTGGCAGTACTGCAGAGCTTAGATCTGATCTGTTAGTTATGGGATCTCTTAGCTCAATTCACTTGTTGCTTATGCTGTTGTTAGTACAGGTTGGTGTTTGCTGGTGACATAGATATGGTGGGTTGAAGGGCCTGTTTCTATGCTGTAAATTGTGAGAGTATGAAGTTGAGGAGAAATGTTTTCACTCGGAAGATGGTGGAGTCTAGAACATACTGGCTGAAAGGATGGTAGAATCAAAAACTTCCATAACATTTAAACAGTACTTACACACTCGCTTGCATTGCGATGGACTCTAGAACTATGTGCCAACAGCTGAAAAAAATGGGAGTGGTTTGGTCAGACCTTTGTTCGCTGGCATAGACATGATGGGTCAAATGGCCTCATTCTGTGCTATACACCAACTCGCTGTTATCAATTGTGAAAGGAGCACAGACCTTCCGCAGAAAACATAAAATCACGGGGAGTGCTGTTTTGGAAATCTTTTACCTCAAGTGCAAGACTACTCACCTCTAACAACCTGTCAATTAGTAAAAAAAAAGTCAGTCTGGGACCAGTCCCACCAGGCGTGGATCCATCTGTAATGAGGAGTGAGTGTAAATGGCAATAAGTCTATTTGTATCCAACTTCAGTCAGAAGCATGAAATGAATGATCAATTGTGTCTGAAGAAAACTGAAAAATCGGCCCAAATATTAGCTTTGAAAAATCACTGGCCTTTTCAGAAAGTAAGGAATCACATGAGAAATGTTCCTTCAATGATGCTATAATACAAATTGTCCAAATAGATGATTTCCTGGCTATTTTTATGATGGTCCTAAATCCATTGTCTTCATTGGTTAAAGTAGCAGACAGGAATTTAATGAAAGTATATTACCCAAATGTATAATTACACCAGCAGCAAGATTTACCGCATCGATGTAAAATGACAAATATTGATGTTAATAGGATTCTCGAAGATTATACAGATGTTGGAGGAAAGTCTCAAATGTCAGGACCTCCTTACAGACTTAAAGAGATAATTTAACATCTTTGTGCATATTTTAACTTTATTCCAGTTTCTAACATTCAACTCTGCCCATGGCTAAAGAAACATTTATCCAGGCACTGTTTGAAAACAAACTTGTGGAAGATATACCTTTCCTTTTAAATAAGAACACTCTCTCCAAGCATCTGGTTTCCAGCATCTGCAGTCATTGTTTTTACCTTAAAGAAACATTTATCCAGGCACTGTTTGAAAACAAACTTGTGGAAGATATACCTTTCCTTTTAAATAAGAACACTCTCTCCAAGCCAACTGGGTTTGGCAGAAATAAATTACTGCTTCTTCTTTGGAAAGTATTATCAATCATAAATGACAGATTACTCAATCATGAAAAGGCTTTGATGAATATCCTTCACTGAAAGCATTGGGTTACGCATGAATCAGTATTACAAAGAAGAACAAAGAAAATTTACAGCCCACGAACAGGCCCTCCAAGCCTGAGCCGATCTAAATGTACTGTCTAAACCTGTCGGTCAATTCCTAAGCATCTGTATCCCTCTGCTCCCCACCTACTCATGCATTTGTCCAGATACATCTTAAACGAATCTACCGTGCCTGCCTCTACCATCTCTGCTGGCAACACATTCCAAATGCCCACCACTCTCTGTGTGAAGTACTTACCGCGTGTACCCCCATTAAACTTTCCACCTCTTACTTTGAAAGCGTGACCTCTCGTTATTGAATCCTTCACCCTGGGAAAAAGCTTGTCTCTATCCACCCTGTCGATACCCTTCATGAGTTTGTAAACCTCAATCAGGTCCTCCCTCAATCTTCTTTTTTATAGTGAAAATAAACCTAACCGACTCAACCTCTTTTCATAGCTAGCACCTTCCATACCAGGCAACATCCTCGTAAACCTTCTCTGCATCTTCTCCAAAATATCCACATCCTTTTGGTAATGTGGTGCCCAGAACCGTGCCCAGTATTCTAAATGCAGCCGAAACAATGTCTTGTACAACTTTAACATGCCTTGCCAGCTCTTATACTCAATACCCTGTCCGATGAAGGCAAGCATCCCATATGCCTTCTTGCCCACTCTATCCACCTGTGCAGCAACCTTCAGGGTACAATGGACCTGAACTCCCAGATCTCTCTGCTCATCAACTTTTCCCAAGGCTCTTCCATTCATTGTATAATTCGCTCTAGAATTAATCTTGCCTAAAGTCATCACCTCACATTTGTTTGGAATGAACTCCATCTGCCACTTTTCTGCCCAACTCTCCAGTCTATCTATATCCTCCTGTATTCTCTGACAGTCCCTTATGCTTTCTGCTACTCCACCAATCTTTGTGTCATCAGCAAACTTGCTGATCATATCAACAGTGCCCTCTTCCAGATCATTTATGTATATTACAAACAACAGTGGCCCCAATACTGACCCCGGTGGAACACCACTGGTCAACTTTCTCCATTTCGAGAAACTCCCTTCAACTACTACTCGCTGTCTCCTGTTGCTCAACCAGTTCTTTATCCACCTAGCTAGAACACCCTGCACACCATGTGACTTCACTTTCTCCATTAGTCTACCATCAGGAACCTTATCAAATGCCTTACTAAAGTCCATGTATATGACATCAATAGCCCTTCCTTCATCTAACAACTTGGTCACTTCCTCAAAGAACTCTATCAAGTTGGTAAGTCATGATCTCCTCCACACAAAACCATGTTGACCATCACCGATAAGTTCATTCCTTTCCAAATATAAATAGATCCTATCCCTCAGTACCCTCTCCAGCAACTTCCCCACCACTGACGTCAGGCTCACTGGTCTGTAGTTACCCGGAATATCCCTACTACCCTTCTTGTACAGGGGGACAACATGAGGAACCTTCCAATCCTCCAGCACCTCACCTGTGTTTAAGGATGCCACAAGGATATCTGTCAGGGCCACAGCTATTTCCCCTCTCACCTCCCTCAGTAACCTGGGATAGATCCCATCCGGTCCTGGGGATTTGTCCACCTTAATAACCCCTAGCATACCCAACCTATCTTCCCTTCTTATGCCAACGTGATCCAGACTAATCAAACTCCTATCTCTCATCTTAAGATTCATCATGTTCCTCTCCTCAGTGAACACTGATGCATTATAATCATTTAGAATCTCACCCATTCTCTCAGGTTCGACACACAGCCTTCCTTCATTAACTTTTAGTGGACCAATCTTTTCTCTTGTTCCCGCTTGCTTCTTATATAAGAATAAAATGCTTTGGGATTTTCCTTAATTCTGCTCACTAAAGCTATTTCATGACCCCTTTTAGCCCACTAGATTCCTCGTTTAAGAGTTGTCCTACTCTTCCGATATTCTTCCAGGGCCCGTTCTGTTCTTAGCTGCCTAGACCTTATGTATGCTTCCCTTTTCCTCTCGGCTAGTCGTACAATTTCTCCTGTCATCCACGGTTCACAAATCTTGCCCTTCCTATCCTTTGCCTTCAGCGGGACATGCCCATCCTGCACTGCCGTTAACCTATCTTTGAAAGCCTCCCAAATCTCAAATGTGGACCTCCCTTCAAATAGCTGTGTCCAATCCACATTTCCCAGCTCCTGCCTAATTTTCATATAATTGGCCTTGGCCCAGTTTAGTATTCTTCCCTTAGGACCACTCTCTTCTATATCTATGAGTATTCTAAAACTTACAGAATTGTGGTCACTGTTGCCAAAGAGATCCCCCACCGTAACCTCTACCACTTGTCCTGGCTCGTTCCCCAGTACCAGGTCCAATATGGCCCCTTCCCTCGTCGAACTATTAGCATACTGCTCTAGAAAACTCTCCTGGATGCTGCTTACAAATTCTATCCCAACCAGACCTCTGACCTAAGTGTATCCCAGTCAATGTTGGGAAAATTAAAATCTCCCATCACCACTATCCTATTGCCTCTACATCTTTCCATAATCTGTTTACCTATTTGTTCTTCTATCTCACGTTCACTGTTGTGAGGCCTGTAATACAGCCCCAACAATGTAACTGCACCCTTCTTATTTCTCAGCACCACCCATAATGCCTCATTACCCAAGATCACCATAGTGTCCTCCTTTAGCACAGCAGTGATATTGTCCCTGACCAGCAATGCAACTCCACCCCCTTTTTACTTCCCTCCCTGTCCTGTCTGAAGCGTCTCTATCCTGGAACATTTAGTTGCCAATCATCATGCCCTTCCTTCAACCAAGTCTCTGTGATGGCAATAATGTCATACTCCCAGGCACCAATCCAAGCCCTGAGTTCATCTGCCTTACACACCATACTCTTTGCATTAAAGTAGATACATTTCAGGCCACCAGTTCTTTTACACTCACCTGCTCTCTGCCTACTCTTCCCTTTATTAATGCTATCTTCATAATTCTTACAGTCTCCAGTCTCCACCTTGCTGTCTACTTGTTTTCTCTTCTGGTTCCCAGTCCCCTGCCACATTAGTTTAAAACCTCCCCAACAGCGGTAGCAAAAACTCCCCCAAGGACATTGGTTCTGGTCTGGTTCAGGTGTAGACCGTCCCTTTTGTAATAGTCCCACTTTCCCCAGAACCCGTCCCAATGTCCAACAAATCTGAACCCCTCCCTCCTACACCATCTCTCAACCCACGTGTTCATCCTGCCTATTTTTTCATTTCTACGCTGGCTAGCACGTGGCACTGGTAGTAATCCCGAGATCACTACCTTTGAGGTCCTCCCCTTTAACTTCTCTCCGAGCTCCCTGAATTCTTCTTTCAGGAACTCATCGTGCTTTCTACTTATATCGTTGGTGCCTATATGCACCAAGACAACTGGCTGTTCACCCTCCCCTTTTAGAATGCTCTGCAGCCGATCAGTGACATCCCTGACCCGAGCACCTGGGAGACAACATACCATCCGGGAGTCCTGTTTTCGGCCACAGAACGGCCTATCTACTCCCCTCACAATAGAATCCCCTCTGACTATGGCCCTACGAGGCTTTATATCAACTAACTAAAACCAAACAATGCACTTAAATAAATGAAAAAAAAAGATAAGAAATAAAAGACTTACCTTACAGGGTCTTTTCTTCCAGTTTGAGGGGGGGGGGAGCGGAGATACTACACGTGCAGTATCTCGGGTTTAGCCACTGCCCAAATATAAATTAAGCCCTTACCTTCCCAGCAGCTTCACTCCTCCTTCTCTCCTTGCTGCTCTGGCAAAATGGAGGCCCGACTCCTGAGGTAAGTCTCTTTTTATGCGGGAAAACTCACCGTTCCCAGCAGCCCTCGCTTCACTCCTCGCTGCTCTGGCAAAATGGATTGTTGTCAACCTCTCCCTTCAGAAAGCAGAACCTGTGCACCATTAGTGTCGCTAGACCGCAGGGGACACCTGCACTGCCTTCCTACTCTTTTTCTGCCTTTTGGTCACCCATTCACTGTCTCCCTCAGCAATCCTAACCTACATTATGACCAGCTCACTAATCGTGCTATCCACGACCTCCTCAGCATCGCGGATGCTCCACAGTGAGTCCATCCGCAGCTCCAGAGCCGTCATGTGGTCAAACAAGAGCTGCAGCTGGACACACTTCCTGCAAGTATAGGAGTCAGGAACATCAGACACTTTCCTGAGCTCCCACATCAAGCAAGAGACAAATACCATGGGTCTGAGGTCCCCTGCCATTGGAAGCTTGGCTTTATATCAACTAACTAAAACCAAACAATGCACTTAAATAAATGAAAAAAAAAAGAAATAAAAGACTTACCTTACAGGGTCTTTTCTTCCAGTTTGAGGAGGGGGGGGGGAGCGGAGATACTACACGTGCAGTATCTCGGATTTAGCCACCGCCCAAATATAAATTAAGCCCTTACCTTCCCAGCAGCTTCACTCCTCCTTCTCTCCTTGCTGCTCTGGCAAAATGGAGGCCCGACTCCTGAGGTAAGTCTCTTTTTATGCGGGAAAACTCACCGTTCCCAGCAGCCCTCGCTTCACTCCTCGCTGCTCTGGCAAAATGGATTGTTGTCAACCTCTCCCTTCAGAAAGCAGAACCTGTGCACCATTAGTGTCGCTAACGTTCAGTTGCATGACCAATTCCTCCCTATGCATGGCACATGTTCAAATTAAAACAATTAAACTAATCCAGGAAATAACACCACATTCTTTTATTCAGTGGCATCTTGGTCTGTCAGTGGAAATCATTCAGTGAGGGGCATATATCTTTGTCTCTGTCAATCATTACCCACATTGACAGAATACAATGTATTATTCCCATGACTTGTTGGACAGTCTGAAACAGCAGTGACTGAGATCAGCTGTACCAAAAAATGCCTCCCAGTGAATACTATCTGTACATGGTCTACAGTCATCATTTTCAGTCATCTTTGTCTGTGATTCATACATTTACATCTAAGAGAAGAATGTAACATGAGATGCTTATACAGAGAATGTCAGAATGTTAATTTGTTTTTTTTCATGAGGCTTATAAATATAAAACAATCCAGTTCATGGAAGTATTTACAGATTGATTGCGCTGAATAAGTTGATTACTCTATCATGTTTAATAGAATGAGAAGGATCTCATTGAAGGATTCAAGTTTCTGAAGGGAGCAGCAGGGTGGATACTGATAAGTTGTCCACCCACACCCCAGGTCTACCTGCTTTCGCATCTAACCTGCTATGGGATGGTATGGCAGGGCCACAGCCTCAGAATGAGGGACTGATTCTTTAAGACCAAAATGAGGCGAAATTGCTTCACTTCAAGTGTTGTGACTGTCTTAGAATTCTCTAACCCAGAATGTTGCAGATGTTCCATCACTGAATCTATTTAAGGCTGGGAAAGACAGAGTTTTAATCAGTCAGGGAATTGAAGGACATGGGGAGTGCATGGCAAAGTGGAGTTGAAGCCCATGATCAGCCAAGGCCGTATTAAATAAAGGAGCAGCTCAAGGCACATTGCAGTGTCCTCCAATTTCTTTAGTTATTATGGTTTTAAATAAAACAGGAGTCTAACCTCTGGATGTTCAAATGATCTGATTGTAATATGTCATGATGTTCTTTGCAAGTAGTAATGGACCTGAGCACAAGTATTGTGCTGGTCGTAATAGAATTTATTTGAATTCGTTATTTGAATCCGTGGCATCTTCTGTAAATATAAGAAATATTGATGCTCAGTCGATCCTTTGCAAACTTGAATTCATTACCATTCTGTCAGCCCACCCACATTGCAACAGAGCAGAGTGTCAAGTTGTTTGTTGCTCTCCACAATGAAGCTGAACTCCTTTCCCAAAACATGGACCTGGTCTCTTTGCCTTGCAGGTCAAGCTTTAATTTACTTGACAATCTAGGGGTAAACTTCTGTTTGCCTTGTAGCACATACTCTGGAATTATACCCAACCCCAAAAGGATTTCTTCCCGATTGATTTTAGTAAGTGGGAAGCCAAGTGTTGAGAAGACATTTTCCCATAGTTTCTCCTGGCATTTGGTGAGAACACAGGGGAGACATTTTCCCCAGTCTTGCCAGATTACCAATTCAGTCTCGCTAATTAATGTAATTATAATCAGCTGTTACTTGGATTATATTTTTCCTTTTCCTTATTCCATGTGCAGAACAGAATCTTCAAGATGGAATCTCAGCAAGTTGAGTTTGGGCGAAACAAATGCCCCTTCGATCCGAGCAAGTCTTGTACCTCCACTTTGGTTGGTAAGTAAATATTCAAGAACAGTAAAAGCAAGAACATGTTTAAGGTTCCAGTTCTCAAATTGATTTTAAACTAAGGAATAGAATATAAATTTGGCCTGGAGAGCAGGACAGATTTATAATGAGAGGTTGGATTGGTTAGGACTATAGTCACTGGAGTTTAGCGGAATGAATGGATATCTCATCGAAACTGATAAAATTCTGACAGGACTGGGCAGAGTGAACACAGGAAGGATATTGTTGGTTACTGGGGAATCCAGAGCGAGGGGTGACAGACTGTGAATGCTGAGTAGGCCATTCAAGACTGAAATGTGGAGAAATCTCTTCACCCACAGAGTGATGAGCCTGTGGAATTCTCTGACACAGAAAGTGGTCAAGGCCAAAGCACTGAGTGTTTCCAAGAAGGAGATAAATACATTTCTTTGGGGGTAATGGGATTAAAAGAGCCTGAGGAAAAAGGGGATATAGGATACTGAGTGGGATGATCAGCCATGGTCACATTGCATGGTGGAGTCAACCTGAAGGCTAGAATGGCCCATTCTTGATCTTGTTTTCTGTGTTAAATGGATGGGGGAGCTGTTGACATCCACTACCAAAACTGATAACACCCCCGCCTTCTCTTAATGAAGAAGATTTTAAAGACTACATACTTTTTAATTGGTTCCAAATAAACATATAAGCAATGTAAAACAACTTAAAAGAAAAATAAAGTTACTAAATCTCATAAACCTGGCAGCTAATCTGACCTGTCAGTCTGGTTTGTAACTCTGCACCCAGCCTTGCAGGAGCTCCTTTTCAACGTTTTTGGAGCTTCATTTTCGTGATGCGATCGACTGGTAAAGCATGTGCCTGGCTGCTTGTTAGTTGCTGTATGGTTCGTGTCTATCCAGAAAAGCCATGTGCCACATTTCCAGTAAATTCCATCGACTCCACAACAATTGTAGCAATTCTGAAATTTTCACTCCCACAATAAAACTCCCAAAGATGAGGCATACTCTTCATCTTTCAGGAATAAAAATGGCCAAAGAATGGAAATGGTGATGGGAATTGGGCCCCATCTGTGTTCTAATGTAGACAAATGTTTGAAAGTCCAGCCTATTTCGGATTGAAAACTGGGAACATTTCACCTCAGTTTATATTCTCCCTGTCATGAAGCCAGTTCGACAGCTTGGATTTTTTTCATAATAGTTGTTTTATTTTAAGCTTTGGAAGATTTATTGTTGAACAGTCCTGACAACACTGCATTGTGACCTTCACCAATGGACAGAGAGGGTTGAAGAAGGCTGCACACTATCACCTTCTCGAAGACAATTAGGGACAAGCAAGAAACACTGACCCAGCCAGTGATGCTGACAGCCCATCAATAATTAAAAGCAGAGATTCCTATGTCTTTCTGAGATAGTGACTGGAATAGTCAGTTACTTTTGTATCATGAAAGAAGGCTTGAATATGCATCACAGTATTGAAATTATTGCTACACTGATGTCTCTTATACTTCAATATTTCCATTTATTCTGCTATTAGGACCAGTCGTTTCAAAAATAAAAATGAAATACAGGTCACCAAGGTAATCCAAGTGAGGGAAACATTCCTTTTCCTCCTTTCTCTATTCAAACCTGAAGTTCTTCCTCTTTAGTATCATTTTTTATTGATTCCAGATGTATGTGGAGTATTCTAGTGGGCAATCAAGGTGAGGGATGACATATTTAGGAAATGAAACAATTATGTTTCACTTTTACATATTTTTATATTACCTTAGAGATATCCTAAAATGTCAATAACTCTCGCATTAAATGATTTGTGGAGCCTGTAAGATGTAATATAGAAAGGGAGAGCAGAGAGATTGATGCCATAATGTAGTTGAAACAAGTATTCACTTGACTAAACTATTACTCATTATCATTATTACTCATCAGTCCAATATTCTCAGAGGAGTGTCTCTCCTACACAGTCAGCTCCAAGGATACAATATGCATTTACAAAGATCAGGTTATCTTTCACCGTGTATCCACTGGCAACTTGATTAATATTTACAGAGATGTTGTTATATGTTTAATTTTCCAGTAAATCATTATTTATCCTATTCTCAAAGACCATTCTCTCAAAGACTTCCAAAGCCATTGCATCTCATTTTTATTTGTATTTTCCTTTCAATTTATTTGCATTCTGTTCTTCTCGATAGAGAAAACAACAAACTGGAATGTTTTAAAGTTTTTGTCACCAGATTATGACAAAATTATGTCAGGTGATCGAATGTTCAAATCTTACTGCCCTAAAGTTCAGAGATCAAATGGCATGCACAGCCTAAATCTCTGTGAAATGTTCACTCCCCTTCTGCCCATCTTCAGTACAGAACAGGTTTCTAAATAACCGATGAATTATATTCTGAAAATTTTACATTATAAATATAACCTAGAATTGTTATAAAATCATTTTGATTATTTTTAATAAATGATACAAGAATCACCCTGAACTCTGGATAAGGTAAGGTGCACTCACTGGGAGATTTAAGTAAGAGATATGAGACAATATTTTAACCCAAATTCTCTGACACATGTTCTCATTCCGT
This sequence comes from Chiloscyllium plagiosum, assembly GCF_004010195.1. Classification (NCBI taxonomy): domain Eukaryota; kingdom Metazoa; phylum Chordata; class Chondrichthyes; order Orectolobiformes; family Hemiscylliidae; genus Chiloscyllium; species Chiloscyllium plagiosum. The sequence continues at coordinate 56,325,052 of NC_057732.1, forward strand.
GCTGGCACCTTGGGATTGCAGAACCTTCCGATGTGCCTTCATTCATACATGCCCCAGGAATAAACTTGCATTTGAAGAAAAGAATTACATCCATTTTTGTTTCTTCACATACATCAATTATTTTAACTCATGACTGAACAATAAATTTTCTATTCTCCAGTTGAGGAAGTTTGACTGAAAAGGAATCTGATAAAATACAGTCTTTCAACTGTCACAGTGACAATGAGTGATTTCTAGTCACAAGTTTGATTCTAAACAGGCTCTTACAAAGCTTTAGGGACAAGTTCTATGAAATAAGTTAATGAATATTTGCAGGGCAATATCGTTGTAACTACGGCTGAAGTAACAATAATAGTTAAATGTTATTTTAGAATCATTTGTGATTCTCTGATCTTTTTTATGGCTACCAATTTTTTTGCTGGGTGGGTGTTCGGAAATCAATCATTGTTGTCAGTTTCCTGGTAATATCAGATATTTGTGCACTTGTAAGTATAGAGATCCATATTTTTGATCTCCCAGTCTCAATAAATCCAAGTATATATTCCAGCTGCAAAATCATGTCCTATCTCAAAAGTTTGTGCATACTGTATTTAGAGCTATATCTGAAAATCTAAAAGATAAACTTACATCTGTAGTGAAGTATCACTCCGGTCTATAGCACTCAGTATGCTTAATGAATGAATTGAATGAACTGAATTTATTGTCCTGTGTACCAAGGCACAGTGAAAACGTTAGAGGCTTGTATTGAGTTTGAACTGAAATGGTCCAGTTTCAAAGATGTCCTGTGAGCTACACTGTGATATGGGTTGCTGTTTCTAAAGGGTATTTGTGCGTGATGGGGCAATATACCTGTTAGCTCCATAACATAAGAACTAGATGTGACTAATGTATGTAAGATTTCATAGATGTTTACTATTCTTGTAACTATTATGGTAACAGGCATTTCAGTGTCTGGGCCAATATTGGACAACTCAATTACAAATAAAAGCACACTTTCATCAACATGTCATGCTTCAAATGACCTCTGTTAAGATTGAGACTGAGATCTTTCTGCTGCTTACTGCTATGAGGCAGTGACAGCATCATGAGTATGCCTCTCAGGTGCACCGAGAAACTGAGTGTGAATCATCATATGACATGACCTGGATAAGGGAGGTGAATGCATTATAGCCATGTTTGTGGATGACGCAAAAATAGTTAAGAACGTGAGTGGTGAGGATACAAACATAAGAACTAGGAGCAGGAGTATGCCATCTGGCCCTTTTGAGCCTGTTCTGCCATTCAATAAAATCTTGGCTGATCTTTTTGTGGCCTCAGCTCCACTTACCTGCCCACTCACCGTAACTCTTAATTCCTTTACTGTTCAAAACATTATTTACCTTAGCTTTAAAAACGTTTACTGAGGAAGCCTCAACCACTTCACTGGGCAGGGAATTCCACAGATTCACAACCCTCTGGATGAAGAAGTTCCTTCTCAATTGAGTCCTAAATCTAATTTTGAGGCTATGCCCTCATGTCCTAGTTTCAACTGCCATTTATCTTATCTATTCCTCTCTACATTTATCTTATCTATTCCCTTCATAATTTTATATGTTTCTATAAAATCCCCCCTCATTCTTCTAAATTCCAATGAATATAATCCCAGTCTATTCAGTCTCTCCTCATAAGCCAACCCCCTCAACTCCAGTATCAACCAAGTGAACCTCCTCTGCACTCCCTCCAGTGCCAGTACATCCTTTCTCAAGTAAGGAGACCAAAACTGCACACAGTACTGCACACAGTGTGGGTGGCACGGTGGCACAGTGGTTAGCACTGCTGCCTCACAGTGCCAGAGACCCGGGTTCAATTCCTGCCTCAGGCGACTGACTGTGTGGAGTTTGCACATTCTCCCTGTGTCTGCGTGGGTTTCCTTCGGGTGCTCCGGTTTCCTCCCACAGTCCAAAGATGTGCAGGTCAGGTGAATTGGCCATGCTAAATTGCCCGTAGTGTTAGGTGAAGGGGTAAGTGTAGGGATATGGGTGGGTTGCGCTTCGGCAGGTCGGTGTGGACTTGTTGGGCCGAAGGGCCTGTTTCTGTACTGTAAGTAATCTAATCTACTCCAGGTGTGGCCTCACCAGCATTCACAAGGAATCTGCAGAGGGATATCGACAGGTTAAACAAATGGGCAAAATCTTGGCAGATGGAATAAAATGTGAGATTATTCACTTTGGCAGGAGTGAATACTATTTAAATGAAAAAAGACTGCAAAAAGTTTTGAATGTCCTTGTCATAAATCACAAGAAGCAAGCATCTAACTTGAGCAGGTAATTGGGAAGGCAAATGGAATGTTTACCTTTATTTCAAAGAGAACTGAGTATAACAAAATTGCTAAAACTATACAAGTACCAGTCAGACTGCAGCTGGAATACTGCGAAGTTTTTTTAAGGAAAGATATATTCGCACTGGAGGTAGTCCAAAGAAAGTTCACTTGGCTGATCCCAAGTGTGAAGGAATTGTCGCATGAGGAGCCGTTGAATAGGTTCAGCCTCCTCTTATTGGAATTCAGAAGAACGATAGGCAACCTTATTGAGAAATATAAGATTCTTAGGGGGAGGGGGGCTTAAGAGGAATGATGTGGATATGTTGTTTGTCCTTCTAAGAGAATCTAGGACCAGAGAATATAATCCCAAGATAAATGGTCACCCAGTTAGCTCAGTGATAAGGAATTTTTTTTTTTCTCACGGAGGTTGGTAAATCGTTGGTACTCTTTACTCCAGAGGTTTGTGGAGGCAGCGTCATTAAGGATAAACAAGGCTGAAATAGACAGATTTTTACTTAGTAAGGAAGTCAAGTGTTATGGCGAAAAGAAAGTTGGGCTGAGGATTATCAGATCAGCCGTGATTTCATTGAATTGCAAAGCAGACTTGATGGGCCGAATGGGAGAAAGTGAGGACTGCAGATGCTGGAGATCAGAGTCAAGTGTGCGCTGCTGGAAAAGCACAGCAGGTCAGGCAGTATCCAAGGAGCAGGAGAATCAATGTTTTGGGCCGGAGCCCTTCATCAGGAATGATCAATTCTGCTCCTATGCCTTATGGCCTTACACCACATTGCGTAATGTAAACTGTTTGATTTATGTATATGAAATTTAATATAATCTACTGTAAATGTAGATTTCTGTCTCCTGTGTTAGTAGTAACCTGTAGGTTTTCAGAATGTCTGATATTAATAATTAACTTTTAATATTTATGTAACCATGACAATTTCTTCAAACAAAATTGCACCACTAATGATACGTGTTAATTTTAGACTGTTTTGTGATTCAACAAGTTAAGGAATGAGGCCTCAATGTTTGTTAGAGATTTCTGGAACTTGTCTTTTTTTTAGAGAAGGAGATTTTTGGTTTTAATTTTAGTTGAAGTTTGGAGCAGCCCCAGGAAGTGGAAGTTTGATAACTGTACTGATCAATATCCTGAGAAGAGAAGCATATGTATTGAACGAAGTTACCTTAGAGTAAGAGTTAATGTTAGATCCAGACCAGAACATTGAAGAGATGACTTAAGGTTCCCCACATTTATGCTCAGATCCAGTTCGAGGGAGAAGCTATCTGCAGCACAGTCTATAAACTGAAGGCACATGTGACTGAAACATACTGAGGCATTAGCTACAGGAATTCTAGTGAGTATTGTACATGCAATGTTCTTGGGTACAATAAAAAAGCTGTACGGTTTCTTTTCCGATCTGACTTATTCAGTAAGAACATTAGTTGGGATTATCACCATTGTCACATAAGGTATTGTTTTATTTTGATAAAGAACAAAGTGACCCTTAATAGTGAAGTCAAATGTCAGTACCTAAAAATTAAATTAACTTGCCATTTTTAATGGCCATGCACAAAATGGCAAAATAAATTCCAGATAAGTTAGTATGTGTAAAGTATTTTGTGGCTTAATAAAACACTCTATAAATGTTATTTTTTTTAAGTGCTCACAAATAATTCAATTTTACTTTCATCAAATGATTCATTTCAGCAGTATCTATTTTTGAAATATTTACATTAAGACTTCAACATTTCCAAGAGGCCTTTCTATGGTTTCTGCAGGCAAACTCCATGATGAAAAATGCCACTGCATCAAGAATGGGTCAATTGGCTCAGTCTATAGAATGCCACTTTTTCAGAACAAATACTGATCAGGTCTCTTAAAGAAAATGTCAATGATGTAAACAGAAAGCAATAAGAAACAGAAGCAAATCAATGAAGAAAAATAAAGTGAAAGGAAAAATAAGATAAAATATGGAAAAGTGACAAGTTATTCTCAAGTTTGCGCTGTTTTAATTCTTGTGGCATGTTTATATTCAAAGTCAGAAGTCACACGACACCAGGTTATAGTCCAAAAGGTTTATTTGAAATCACAAGGTTTCAGAGCACTGCTTCTTTATCAGTTGAAGTGGAGAGAAGAGCATAGGCATAGAATTTATGTGCAGAGAGATAATGGCATTGATAATTCCAGGTATTGAGTCTGTCAGCAGGTAAGTACAAATAGTGTGAGTAGGGTGTCGACAGTCTGTAGAACAAGTCTTTGCAGGTGATCAAAAGTATCAAATAGAGTGAGTGAAGTGTCAGCAGCTAAATAGCAAGTGAAAGGATGACCTATGAATCGGTGAATTAAGGCAGAGACATAATTACAAAAACTTAAAAACAAGATGGTACTACAGCCACACTGAATGGCTGGAATAACATGATAGGAATGAGTCACATGACGAGGGTCTAACCAAAGTAACAGGTAATCAAAAGCTGTACAAACTAATTAATCAGAGAGATAATAACAAGTTATCAAGGTGATGGTATTAAAACAGAACAGTAAGGAAGATTTTTTAAACACCAAACAGTAAGGTGGGGTTACATGTAGCACAACATGAACCCAAGATCACAGTTGAGGCCGTCCTTGTGAGTATAGAACTTGATTATCAGTTTCTTCTCAGCGATTCTGCATTTTCTGTCTCAAAGGCTGCCTTTGAGAATAATTCCCTAAAGATTAGAGGCTGAATGCCCTTGACCTCTGAAGTGCTCCTCAAATGGGAGGGAACATTCTTGGCTGATAGATTAAAGTGTTTAGATCCGAGTGGTGCTGGAAAAGCACAGCAGGTCAGGCAGCACCCGAGGAGCAGGAAAATTGACCTTTCAGGCAAAAGCCCGTCGTCATACCTGACCTACTGTGCTTTTCCAGCACCACTCTAATCTAAACTCTGGTTTCCAGCATCTGCAGTCCTCACTTTTGTCTGCCTGATAGATTAAAGTGCCCAAGCATTTGGGTGTTACTAGTCTGAAATTCGATGATGCAAAGAAATACAGTCACAAAGTCACATTGTTGCAACAGCTTTACTTCAGATGCCCCTTCCTTCAAGACTGTCAGATGTAGGCAATCAGGCCCAGGGGGACTTGGCTGTGTTCAATCCCAATAGTTTTCTCAGACCTTTTTTCCCTCGCACTGGTGATTGCTCTGAGTTCCTCCCTTTCTATGATTTCTACATGATCTGTTATTATTGGGATGATATGAATATTGCTGGAAAAGCGCAGCAGGTCAGGCAGCATCCAAGGAGCAGGAGAATCGTCGTTTCGGGCATAAGCCCTTCTTCATATGAATGATATGAATGCCGTCCACCATGAAAACTGAAACAAAATATTGATCCATCATTTTTGTGTTCCTTACTATTGGCTCCCCATTCTCATCCTCCAAGGAACTAACATTCACTTTCACTACTCTCTTCCCTTTTATATAATTATAGAAGCTTTTACTATCCGTTTGTATATTTTGCACTAGCTTTCTGCTCATGAAATAACTGCACAGAGGCCAATATCCCATCACTAAGTCACACCTTATTTATATATTCAGGGGCTCTGACCAGCCAAACCCTAGAAGAGAGTCCCTGAATCTCCTGGTTAGATGTGTCAGCCAGGACTCCCTCATTGAACCAGTTTACAATCCCAATCAAGAATGTCATAATCAATCAGATCCACCTGGTACTCGCTCCAATCACTACACTTCATTTTCTTGTTTTTGCAGAAATCCTGTGTTGATTATAAAGGTTTCCCAATCTTCCAGCCTGACACTTGCATTTGCAATATAGCATGTCTTAGTTTTTGTCCTTATATTATCTTTAACTTCCATGCTAAGCCACGAAGCAAAGTTTGATTCCCCTTTACAATCTTTCTTCCTTTCTGGAATGTATTTTAGTTAGGACCAATTAAATATCTCCTTAAAAGTCTGCCATTGTTCATCAACTATCTTTCTTTTCAGTGTTCCTACCCAGTCTGCTCAAGCTAGATCTATCATCAGGCCTATTTTGTGAAATTCCAGAACATTAGTATGGGACTCTAGTTTCTCTTCCTCCAACTGAATTTGAAATTTTAGCATGCTTTGATTATTCTTCCTTAAGAGATCATTAATTAATCCTGCCTCATTACCTGGATCAAATATAGAATTACTGACTTCCTAGTTCATTCCAAAGCATGTTGCTTGAAAAACTGCCTCTAATACATTCAACGAGCTTTCCGTCAAATGTCTTAAAATGCATATAGATCGATAACTCACCAAGACCTGATCAAGCCTTTCCCAGAACTTTGCGGGAAGCTAGGGAAGAGATTGTTGAGCACGTTGCTGAGATATTTGTATCATTGACAGGAACAAGAGAGCTGCCAGAAGGCTGGGAGTTGGCTAATGTGGTGCCATTGTTTAAGAAAGGCTGTAAGGAAAAGTTAGGGAATTATAGACTGGTGAGCCTGACATCGCTGATGGGTAAATTGTGGGACCGGGCAAGACTTACATGTATTTGGAATGGCAAGGAATGATTTGGGATCGTCAGCAAGGCTTTGTTCGTGGGAAATCATGTCTCGCAAACTTCACTGAATTTCTTGAAGAGGTGGGAAAGAAGATTGCTGCAGGCAGAGCAGTAGATATTATCTATATGGACTTCAGAAAAGCATTTGAAAAACTTTGAGATGTGTAAAAGCCATGCAGCAATAGTTCAATGGGTAACAGGGAAAGGGCAGACAGAATAGTAAAAGGAGGCTAATGTTAAGTTAAAATATGATTAACATAACAAACCATGCACCAATGCTATGTCATAGGTAACAGTCTTTGAATAAGGAGTGGCAGATCTAAAACAGAAATGGTGAGTAATTATTTCTCTCAAAGGTTCATGAATCTGTGAAGTTCACTCTTTCCCCATAATGCGGCATTGAGTAAGTTTAAGGAGAAGATAGACAGATGTTTAATGAGTAATGGATTGAAGGGTTATGGAGAGCAGCTAGGAATGAAGAGTTCAGGCTGAGATGAGATCAGCCATGATTGTATTTAAGAAGGCCTGATGAATTGCTGACATCTGCTCCAAGTTCTTATGCCTCTGCTTACTGGAAAACAAACAGGTTTCATCATTGATGGATGTTATTCAGAACCTGAACCATGTTGGGAACATTGCAATGTGTAAATGTTTTCCATCCTGAACTTTACATGGTTAATTTAGTGAAATACTCTGGGTGTGGTGCAGGGGCGACCAGTTCTGAAAAACAAGAGATCCCATAATGAATCTTTGAACTTAGTAAAACTTAGTAGAACTTTGTAAAATTGTACTTGTACAAGAAACATAATAAAGAGAGGGAAAGAAAGATGTGATTCCCACAGAGGAATAAATAAGCAAGTTTTTTTCAGATCTTCACCAATTGTGAAATTCTGATTAAATTCTAACCTCACAATTAGCAAAAAGTTTTTTTTTCAGGGCCATATTGATTGATTTGCAGTAATTACCATTATCACTCTATTAGCATTCACTTAGCCCTGAGTATCACAGCCTTTAACTATTATGGAGTGTTGAGTTGGGAAATGGAAGGCAAGTACCCGAGTGTCTCATCCTGCATCTGTCTGTGAGGTAACAACACTGTGAATTTTGTGGAGCACATCAGACAGAACTTGCATATTTTCAAATTTCACTGAGAACTTATACATATTCGAAGTTTGTGAGAAGATTTGTAGCTCAGGTGCTCATTTTAGATTAGATTAGATTACTTACAGTGTGGAAACAGGCCCTTCGGCCCAACAAGTCCACACCGACCCGCCGAAGCGTAACCCACCCAGACCCATTCCCCTACATTTACCCCTTCACCTAACACTACGGGCAATTTAGCA